>NC_136316.1:6355997-6475997 GCF_964198595.1 Lampetra fluviatilis
CCCCCTGACCGCGCGTGTGCCTCACTATTTTTGAACAATAACAGGAACCAGAACAAGAACGCAACAGCAAGATGAGAAAACAACCCGTCGCACCCCCCCCGAATAAATACGAATTCCGTAAAAAAAACAGCCTATATACAATCAGCAGGGAACCCACCACGCACACACAGCACACGGTGAAGCCAACATATGTACATCCGAGGAGTGGGGAACACACCACCCACACAACATCCAATGAACACAACAGCTATGTACACATTTTCCGGCCTCACAACAGTTTGCGCATTTTAGCGCGCGTCCTTGCAGCGGGCCCCACACACGGGGTAACCGCGCGTGGCGGACCATCAGGTGGCAATTGTCCGTCTTGGGGTGAGCATTCATCCGACTCCGCGTGACCCTCGGTATCCGCAGGAGGGGTGATCGGGCGTGAGCCCGTCACTCCTGATGCACCTGAAGGTGGCACAGCCGGCAAGGCATTAGGTGAGAGCGACGGAGACGGACCCAGCGAGTCGGCCGACCCCCCACATGCTTGGCCACGCGCGTGTGAAGTGTGATTGTGTATCGCAGAGAAGGGTTTTAACCTAGAGGGGTGCACGAACCATCGCCGCTTCCCCCACTTGATGCGCACGCACTGCGGTCGTAACACCTCCACCACTTCCACAGGGCCCCGCCACGGCCGCACCAGTTTAGAGGAGGTTGCCAGTGGCACCTGGGGGCAGTGCAGCCATGCCTTGTCCCCCGGCTTCCACTGCAGCATGTGCGCTCGACTCAATCTGAGGCGCTCATTCGCCTTCTGACGGAGGTCAGAGTTTTGCATTGCAGCATCCCGTGCCTCGGTCAATTTGTCCAGATTAAATTTAACGTGGTCAGCCAGATTAGTTTTTCCCTGCGGCACGGGGATCTGCAACTGGGCACGAACAGGCGGGTCTGGTTCTCGGCCGTACATGAGGTAAAAGGGAGAAAACCCCGTAGCTGCATGGGGTGCCATCCGGTACGCCGCCAAGACCCCCTGAATTTGTAGGTCCCAATCCGTTTGCGAGTCCGAAACTTGTTGTGATAACATGGACGTGATGGTGCGATGCAACCGTTCGACCATCCCGTCAGTTTGTGGGTGATATGGGGAGGTCCGAATTTTCTTTGTGCCCAGGAGATCACAGACTTGTCTGAGTAGTTTACCGGAAAAATTTCTGCCCTGGTCGGTCAGCAGCCTCTCCGGAGCACCTTTGTCCAGGACATAACCCTGAACAAAGGCCTCCACGATGGCTGCTGCCGACTGGTTGGCCAGAGGCCAGGCCATAGGCCAGCGTGTAAAATACTCGACACCAGTCAACAAATATCTATTCCCCCTGGGGGTGGCGGGGAATGGTCCCAAAATGTCCAGAGCGACCAGCTCGTTTATCCTGGACACTTTGATCGATTGCAAGGGCGGGTTAGACTCCCGTGCCGGCGGTTTGCGTTGTGCACATCGAGGGCATGATCCCAACAAATCCCCAACATCCCTCGTCATGCCAGGCCAATAAAAATCAAGTTGCAGCAAGGCGAGAGTCTTTTGGGTCCCCAGGTGTAGGAGGCGCTCATGAGCGGCCCATACCACCCTGCCCCGCAACCCAGTAGGGACCACCAGCCGATGTCGACGCGACTTCCCGTCCCAATGCATCAGCAGGCCTTGGCACATTTCCCATGCGTCGGAACCACCTCTTTTTCCCCCCGCCGCACCGCCAACGCGACGTCGCCACCCGAGGAGGGAGACATCCTCCATCTGGAGGCGCCCCCAGTCAATGACGGGCAACCCCAACAGGGAATCTTTGCCCTGTTGTTCGATCGAATTAGTAACTACTGTATCGTCGTCGTTGGCGGCCGCCAAGACAGGAACCGATGTGTCCCCTGGAGGTCTGCAACGTCCAGACCCCAGGAGGCATGCACACTCGGAGGTGGTTGGCAAGCGCGACAGAGCGTCCGCGTTGGTGTGGCGAACGCCCTTACGGTATGTGGTTTGGAAATCGTAATCCTGGAGGACCTCCAACCATCGGGACAATTGTCCCGATGGCTGTTGAACCCTCAGGGCGTACTGCAGTGCCGCATGATCTGTGCGGACGGTGAAATGCCGACCGTACAGATATGGGCGATACTGTTGGATGAAATGGACAATTGCCAACAGTTCCCTACGGGTGACACAATATCGTTGCTCCGCTGGAGACAACACCCGACTGCCGTACGCAACCACACGTTCCACGCCGTCAACCACCTGGGAGAGCACGCCCCCAATACCCGTGTTGCTCGCATCGGTGTCGAGCAAGAATGGTTTTGAAAAATCAGGGTAAATCAGGGGAGGAGCGTTTACCAAAGCGTCCCGAAGGGAGCAAAAAGCAGCTTCCTCCTCCTGACCCCAGCAGAACCGAACCCCTTTTGATGTTAAAGCGTGTAGGGGTTTTGCTATAGTCGCAAAATTAGCGACGAAGCGTCTATAATACGACGCAAACCCAATAAAACTCCTAACCTCTCCCACTGAGGTGGGAGTCGGCCAGGAGCTTACACACTGCGTTTTGGCGGGATCGGTAGAAATACCTGAGCGTCCCACGATGTGCCCCAAATAACGCACCGACTCGCGTAACAAATGGCATTTTTGGGGCTTAAATTTCAAATTAGCAGCCCGCATCTTTAGGAAAACCGCCCGCAACCTCTGGAGATGTTCATCAAAAGTTTTGCCAAAGACAATAACGTCATCCAAATAAATCAGGCACGACTCCCATTGCAATCCAGCCAAAACCAATTCCATCAACCGCTGGAAAGTTGCCGGCGCTGAGTGTAAGCCCATCGGCAACCGGTTGAATTGAAACAGGCCGTGCGGAGTACGGAAAGCAGTTTTAGGCTTTGAATCATCGTCCAGAGGAAGCTGCCAGAATCCCGAAAGTAAGTCCAATGTGGAGAAGAATCGCGCTCCCGCCAAGGCGTCAAGCGATTCGTCCATCCGTGGGAGCGGGTATGCGTCGGCAACCGTAATTTTATTAAGGCGCCGAAAGTCAACGCAAAACCGCAACGAACCGTCCTGCTTCTTAACCAGGACGATCGGCGCTCCCCAAGGGCTGTTGGAGGGAGAAATGATGTCGGCGGCTAGCATGTCATCAACAGCCGATTTGACATGGTCCTTTTCGGCGGGACTCAACCGAAAAGGATTCTGGCGTATTGGCGCGCTGTCACCCGTATCAATATGGTGACGCAGCAGATTAGTGCAGCCCAAATCGTATTTATCCCGACTGAAAACGTCGGAAAATTCCCTTAGTAGTGTCTTAAGACGTTGACGCTCTAAATTTGACAGGTCCGTCGATCCCGCACAAAGCGCCTCGAGCCACCCTTCATCGCTGTCCGAATGTGGTCGCGGTGCAGGGACAGCGCCGACATGACTCGCGACGGGTTCCTCACAGGGCACCGGCGTTGCGTGAGCAAGCACGGTCCCCTGTGGGACCACCACCGTCTGCGAGCCCACATTGAGGACCGCGATGAAGGGTTCTCCTTCCCCTCTCACTATGGTCTGGGCCGGGAGTAAATCAGGTCCACTGACCCCGGCCCTAGACGGTCCCAACAGAACCCCTTGAGCCCCAATGCCCTTAGCGAAGGGCCGCCGAAGTTTCAAAGGAATCAACATTTGCGCCCCCGGAGGAACGCGCATCGTTCTATCTACGAACGCCGGCACCGTCGCGAACGCCGTCCGGCTCGTAGCGGGGGATGGCAGAAACGCCATGCGTCGGCCCGATGGGAGCTCAATGCATCCCTGGTCGATTAATATCCTAATCGGCATTTTGGCCAGGAAGTCCGTCCCCAGCAGGCACGGAACCGCCAGCGAGGAGGAAACAAAAATCGGCCCAGACAATTTAATATCCCCGACACAAATTTGGGCACGAATTTGTCCGATGATGCCAAGTGAACCCCCGTTAGCAGCAAAGAATGGCACGTTAACAGGCATCAAAGGACGGCTTTGGGCAGGGAGAATGTTATAAATCAACTCCGAAATAATGGTCGCCGATGCTCCTGTATCGACCAGGATGCGCACCTCGACCCCATCGATGTGACCCACAATGGCCGACGACCCTGACGACGCGGCTACAACCCGATGGGCCAACACGGACCACTGGCTGGGTTCAATCTGAGTACCCAGAGCGGTGCGTGTTGGTGCCATGGTACGCGATATTGGCCCCCCCTTCGCTGCGGTGTTTGAGTGTGTGACGGGCGTGTGCGTGGGCCAAGCATGAGGGGTGCCGCGACTCGCCGGATTATGATGGTGGAGCTTGTGACGAGGGCCGGCGTCCCGTTGAGGTGTCGTCCTGCGCTGCCCAGGAGAGCGGCACCCCGAGGCGACGTGGCCCCGGATGCCGCAGTTGTAACAGCGTGGAAGCGCTGGTGACGACGATGGATGTTGTAGACGGCTTGAACCGGCCCGGTCCTCCCGTACTCCCGCTCCATGCTGCCGTTGATGGTCGATGGCGCAAACCTCTTCCGCCGGGAGGGTGGCTGCAGCGACGGCACGCCCGCTCGCCGCCTTGCTGGCCTTCCGTCGTTGAGAGGACAGGTTTGCGTGGAGAAGACGGGCCGCTTGGAGGGAGCACATCTCTGCATCGTCCTGTGCGACAATGACGATGTCTAAGTCGTCCGCCAGCAAAAGTATCTTCTCTGTCACCATGGCGTCGACACCCTCGTCATCCATTCGTGGAAAGGCCTCCTTCGCCAGTGCCAGGAGGCTTGTGCGGTACGCCAGGGGCGACTCCTTCGTCCCCCGCTGGCGATCGTAAAAGAGTTGGCGACAGTCCGATGGTGGACCATATACCGCCGACAGCACCTGCATCGCCTTCCGCAGCGTGGAGCGCCTCTCCTTCGAAGCCGATGTTAGAGTGGCGAGGGCGTCGCTGTCGAGAAGTGCTGGCAGCGCGCGGAGAGCCTCGGCGTCTGTCCACTGTGCCATCTCCTGGTGAGCGAGGAAGCGCCGCTGGAAGCCGCCCCAGTCGCCATCCTCGCCCACAAATTCCTTGAGTGGAGGTAGCCGCTGATGTAAGGCAGCGGCTGCAGAGGAAGAACGCACTCCCTCGTCCGCCTCACTCAACTCAGCGTCGGCACGAACCAGCGATGGCATCGCCGGTCGCACCCGTGGTGACGTTCCGCCCGTTGGTGGTGACGCGGCAGGTACTGTACTCCCGCCGTTGGACGCGATGCTTAGAGCGGCCACGCCCTCAACAGCAGCTGCAGCGATGGCGGGAGTTTCAAAATGTTGCTCCGTGGAAATGGCGGGAAGGCGCTGTGATCGTCGGCTGCCGTTGCCCCGTGGCGGTCCCGCAGCCCCCAGCTGCGTGATGGTGTCGAGCATGGCGGCTGCGGCGTACAGCAGCTCGGTCAGCTTCGCGTGCGCCTCCCTCAGCCCCTCCATCGACGGCTCCCCTTCCTCCAGCTGCTGTGGCGTGGATGCGCCCAGCCCCGGCTGGTCGATGGCATCTTCAGCCGTCTCGGGCCCTCCGACTGCAGTGGTGTCTTCTGCCTCTGGTACCCCGACTCGAGTCGTCCGGCGTGTATCCATGTTCGTACTTTGTTTCACTTCTGACGCCAGATGTAGTGTAGTAACGCTCACGACTCGTTCACACCGGAGTTGGAGGCACACTTGTTTATTTAACACCAACGTTGTGACATACACATTTGAGGGGGTATCGGCCCCCTCACCCGTCTATCTGAGGACACACCTCTCTAGCTAACGCTAGCCTGCCTCTGAGTCCTCCACTAATGGGCTAGGGGAGGCTATCTTGGCCCGACACTGGTCAGTCGGGCCCGGTACCCAAAGTCCAGACCAGCACTGGCTCTGGCCCTGGTACCACGCCACTGGCTCGAGCCTGCGCGGTCCTGATAAGGACGGCGTACCAGGGGGAGTCCAGGGCTCTCTCTAAGACGTCTTCCGTCTTCTCTCCTTTAGCTCAACATCACTCCCGAGCCCTTCGATACATTCCCCTTTTATACCCAACCCCTCCCTGAGGGGTGGGGCCCCGGGGGATCATAATGACCGAATCGACCCCCCAGGGTGTCTGGCGCGGACGTCGCAGAGGGCACCTGCTCGTGCACACATGTAGCCCCGCCTACTGTGTTTGTTTACCATAGGCTGCCATGCATAACGGGCTCTCTCTCTAACACCCCTACATATGTATGTGTGTATGTGTGTGTGTATGTGTGTGTGTATGTGTGTGTATGTATGTGTATGTATGTGTGTGTATGTGTGTGTATGTGTGTGTGTATGTGTGTGTGTATGTGTGTGTGTATGTGTGTGTATGTATGTGTGTATGTGTGTGTGTATGTGTGTGAGTATGTGTGTGTATGTATGTGTGTGTATGTGTGTGTATGTGTGTGTATGTACGTGTGTATGTGTGTGTGTATGTGTGTGTGTATGTGTGTGTATGTATGTGTATGTATGTGTGTGTATGTGTGTGTGTATGTGTGTGTGTATGTGTGTGTGTATGTGTGTGAGTATGTGTGTGTATGTATGTGTGTGTATGTGTGTGTGTATGTGTGTGTATGTGTGTGTGTATGTGTGTGTGTATGTGTGTGAGTATGTGTGTGTATGTATGTGTGTGTGTATGTGTGTGTATGTGTGTGTATGTATGTGTGTATGTATGTGTGTATGTGTGTGAGTATGTGTGTGTATGTATGTGTGTGTGTATGTGTGTGTGTATGTGTGTGTGTATGTGTGTGTGTATGTGTGTGAGTATGTGTGTGTGAGTATGTGTGTGTATGTGTGTGTGTATGTGTGTGTATGTGTGTGTATGTGTGTGAGTATGTGTGTGAGTATGTGTGTGTGTATGTGTGTGAGTATGTGTGTGTATGTGTGTGTGTATGTGTGTATGTGTGTGTATGTATGTGTGTGTGTATGTGTGTGTGTATGTGTGTGTATGTGTGTGTGTATGTGTGTGAGTATGTGTGTGTATGTATATGTGTGTATGTGTGTGTGTATGTGTGTGTGTGTATGTGTGTGTGTATGTGTGTGTGTATGTGTGTGTGTGTATGTGTGTGTGTATGTGTGTGTATGTATGTTCGCCACAAGTAGGGTGGGTGGTACTGGTTGGAACCTCCTGGTTACACCAGCCCACAGGGGATTATTGTGTCCGTCCGTCGTGCAGGGAGGGGCTGGGTGGGGAGGGAGGGGTTTGGTGGGAAGGGGAGGGTGAGGAGGGACTGGGTGGGGAGGGTGGGGAGGGTGGGGAGGGGCTGGGTGGGGAGGGTGGGGTTGGGTGGGGCTGGGTGGGGGGTGGGAGGGGTGGGGCTGGGTGGGGAGGGGAGGGTGGGGAGGGGCTGGGTGGAGAGGGGCTGGGTGGGGGGGTGGGAGGGGAGGGGCTGGGTGGGGCTGGGTGGGGTGGGGGCTGGTCACCCCGTGGTGCCCTTATAAAACTCAACGTTTAACCTACTCACGCCAGCTTGTGCCTGCCCCTCACAGTCGACCATATTTGCGGAATACACCACGCCGCCGTTGGCCCTGGCCATTGACCGAGCAACCCAACGTTCCTACCAGCTCCCTCCGCAGGAATGTGTTTATTGCAGTCCTTAATTCATTGCAGAAAGGTTTTTATTTGGCGTTTGAACATCTTAACACAACTCCCGCTTCATTGCCAGAAATGGTCAAACCGATTATTATTTTACATACTTTGATAGGCGCAAAAAAGGATCCCGCGAGAGAGATGAAGACGTTACGTTTATTTCTGGACATTTCTATACACGCCGCAAATCGGTAACCGGTTTCTACGGGGTTTGTTGTTGTTGTTGTTATTGTTGTTGTTGTTGCCATGCGGTTAGCGGCAATACAGGAAGACAAATCTAGCAAGCCGCGTCATCACGGCCCTAGCACTCGGTCGCTCCCACTCTCCTACCCACACCACCCCCCCTACCCCACCACCCCCCCTACCCCCACCACCCCCCCTACCCTCAATACCCCCCCCTACCCCCCACCACCCCCATCCCCACCACCCCCCTACCCCCACCACCCCCCCTACCCTCAATACCCCCCCTACCCCCACCACCCCCATCCCCACCACCCCCCTACCCCCACCCCCCCTACCCCCACCCCCCCTACCCCCCTACCCCCACCCCCCCACCCCCCTACCCCCACTTGATTTGCACTTCGGCTACCAATGAAGGCGGTGAGGGTAGCCCCATTACCCTCCCCCCTTTCGCCTTTATAATAAATACCTATTTAGAATAATGATGGTTATTATTGTTGTAATAGCTTCATACATGTGTGATCCACGCCGCTGCTATTGCGCGGAGCTATCACGCAGCAAACCACCGGAGCTGATACACTTTTAAATGACCATCTCGATAAAAAAAACTAATTTCTATGGAACTGTTTTCAAGTCTGTTTGGTTCGTTGTCTCACCACCACCACCACCACCGCGCCTCCGATTAGCACGTTCGGCATCGTACGGCGCGAAAGAAGTTCAACGCACATACGAAGGAAGAAGACGTCATGCTTCACAGACGGATGCAGTCCGCCAACAAGTAAAACCATTCACTTTCCGCCACCGCCGCCGCCGCTGCCGCTGCGTAATCCCAAGCGAGCAAATTTTTTGCGGCCGTTAAATATTTTTTTCCTTTTCCAAAACCGGCCCAATTTCTGACGGTGACGGCAGCGCACGCAACGCCACCCGCCCGTGTCGAGGGGGAAGACGAACGTCCACCGCCGACGCGGACGGCGAATCGGCTTCGTCGCACGGCGATCGAGCGCTTCGTGGACGCCGCAGCGAGCCCCCCCCCCCTCCCCAAGTTTGAAACCGCGACCTCACTCACCTGGGCAACTGTTCAAGTTCAAGTTCATTTATTAGGTATAGCCCTGTGAGCCAGTCGGCTCTTGAATCGGGTGCAACCGCAACAAGGAAAAAACAAGAACATGAACAAAAAACATCTTAAAGTGAATATGTGACTAAGTGCAAACAGAAAATCCAAGAAAAGACAGCAAAATATTGCAGAAAAAAACACCGTACACCAACGCTGTGTGCAAAAATCCCAGTGGGATGCAAGTCAAACAACAACAACAACAACCATAAGACATTTCGATTTAAAGCTTTCGTGACTGCAGGGATTCATCTTCTTGGTTCTTTCGGTAAAGTCACGTAGAAGGGAAATAATAAAATAATAAAAATAAAACATAATAAAATAATTCTCATAAGACAACTTAGATTGTTGCGCATTGTCACGAGCATGACGGCTCGCGACAACGTCGCCACGGCTTCCGCTCGCTCGCTCGCTTTCGCAGAGGGAGAGAGAGAGGCAGAGAGAGGACGACTCGGAGAGAGAGAGGACGACTCAGAGAGAGAGGGCGACTCAGAGAGAGAGAGGACGACTCAGACACAGAGAGGACGACTCAGAGAGAGAGAGGACGACTCAGAGAGAGAGAGGACGACTCAGAGAGAGAGAGGACGACTCAGAGAGAGAGGACGACTCAGAGAAAGGACGACTCAGAGAGAGAGGACGACTCAGAGAGAGAAAAAGGACAACTCCGAGAGAGAGAGGACGACTCAGACACAGAGACGATGACTCAGAGAGAGAGAGGACGACTCAGACACAGAGACGATGACTCAGAGAGAGAGAGGACGACTCAGAGAGAGAGAGGACGACTCAGAGAGAGAAAGGACGACTCAGAGAGAGAGAGGACGACTCAGACACAGAGACGATGACTCAGAGAGAGAGAGGACGACTCAGAGAGAGAGTACGACTCAGACACAGAGAGGACGACTCAGAGAGAGAGGACGACTCAGAGAGAGAGAGAGGACGACTCAGAGAGAGAGGACGACTCAGAGAAAGGACGACTCAGAGAGAGGACGACTCAGAGAGAGAAAAAGGACGACTCAGAGAGAGAGAGGACGACTCAGACACAGAGACGATGACTTCGAGAGAGAGAGAGGACGACTCAGAGAGAGAGGGGACGACTCAGACACAGAGACGATGACTCAGAGAGAGAAAAAGGACGACTCAGAGAGAGAGGACGACTCAGACAGAGACGATGACTCCGAGAGAGAAAAAGGACGACTCAGAGAGAGAGAGGACGACTCAGACACAGAGACGATGACTCAGAGAGAGAGATAGGACGACTCAGAGAGAGAGGGGACGACTCAGACACAGAGACGATGACTCAGAGAGAGAAAAAGGACGACTCAGAGAGAGAGAGGACGACTCAGACACAGAGACGATGACTCCGAGAGAGAGAGAGGACGACTCAGAGAGAGAGGGGACGACTCAGACACAGAGACGATGACTCAGAGAGAGAAAAAGGACGACTCAGAGAGAGAGAGGACGACTCAGACACAGAGACGATGACTCAGAGAGAGAAAAAGGACGACTCAGAGAGAGAGGGGACGACTCAGACACAGAGACGATGACTCAGAGAGAGAAAAAGGACGACTCAGAGAGAGAGAGGACGACTCAGACACAGAGACGATGACTCAGAGAGAGAGAGGACGACTCAGAGGGAGAGAGGACGACTCAGAGGCGCCAGAAGGAGGCAGCAGCTGCAACCACGCGATGATCCGGCGACAAATTCTGCCCCCCCCCCCCAAGTTCTGCGGTTCTCTATATATCAAGATGTTGATGAATGTGTGTCTTCATGTCGCAGGAAACTGAAGCAGCCGGAGTAAACAACCGCGTGCGAGAGGGGACAACACTCTATCCCGTACAGATGGTAAAATATATCTACGGCAACCCTCCGCCGATGCTCAACGAGATGGGGAAGTTTCACACACACGCACACGCGACATCCGTGTGTGTGTGTGTGTGACCCACCAACCCTGGCTGCTGCTGCCGCCGCTGCCTCCACATGATGATTGCAGACCACGTGACACCTCGCCACGAGCGTCACAAGGCGGGGTGACAGTGGCCCACGGTTGCTTAAATAATTGCGGCTCCCGCAAAAGTAGATTTGTAGTTACAAGAGATGATCCCCTAAGCCATACGACTCATCTCGGATGGTCCACGCATTATTTAATTTGCTGCAAATGCCATACATTGGGGGGGAGGGGGGGGGGGCGGAGAGAGAATTAAGAAAATATGAAAAATCAAAAGAAAAAAAAAGTCTACGCGCCATTTGATTCGGAGGCACGACGAACAAAAGGTAAAGATCGCCCGTATAGCCTTCGACGGACCGCTGGGGCAAGTGCTGTGAGCAATCACCTATTTCAAGAGCACCACGGAGTACGAAGGAGGGAAGGGTTGGATGATTAGCACCACGCTCGGCCGCCTTTGTCTCCCCGCGTGATGATGCTTATACACCACACGTCAAGTGCTCAATTGAGGCTTAGTCGACCTAGGGGAAGCCCAGGACCGGTTCAGATAATCGTCACTGGCGTTGGCTGTGAGCTGGAATCGAACTTGGATGGCCGGGTTCGTATCGCAGCGCGCTAACCGCTACACCACCGCTTCCCCACACAACAAAGACAAAGATCCCCCATGTAGCCTTAACGGACTGCAGGGGCAAGTGCTGTTAGCGCGTAGCACCTATGAAGGCCGACACGGCACACGAGGGGGTGGGTGGCCAGCACCACGCCCGACAGCCTTTGTCTCGTACGTTCGCGCTGGCTGAGAAATATATATAAATATTAAAAATATAATACGCAGTTGGAAAATGAGTTTTTGGGCCCGTTTACGAACGCAATATTTCACATACATAATCATAGACATCCCCATTCATTACTGTGGTTGAGGGTATATCCAATATTGCACGGGGGTAGGGGATAACATCCCAGGATTATGATTCCTCGCATCACAGATTGCGGCTCTGTAGATTATGAGAGAGAAAACACAATCCCTTCGCACAAATATTAAAGTCCATATGACAAACCTAATACTTGTATTGTAAGCACGTGTGTCAATAATGTTTAGACTGTGTGTGCGCGCCTATGTGTGTGTTTTTGTGGTTATATAATATTTATGTGTAAACATCACAGGTGCTCGCTAACAGCACTTGCCACAACACTCCGTTAAGGCTACACGGGGGGTCTTTGTATTTGTCTTCGTGGATGTGTAAACATCGGGACTAGGGAGACAAAGGTGGCCGGGCATGGTTCCTGCCACCTACCCCCCTCGTGCACCGTTCCGGTCTTCAGAAGTCCTTGCTAACAGCACTTGCCCCGACAGTCTTTTGAAGGCTATACGGGTGGTCTTTGCCTTTGTCTTTGTGTGTTGCTGTCGAACTGCGCTGCGAATCCCTCCAGACCCGGAGCGCGATTCCCACTCTCAGCCAAACGTCGGCGACCAATCATCCCGCACCGGACGTCAGCGAATGCGGAGAGACAAAGGCGGCCGGTCGTAGTTCGTTGCATGTGATGGCAACTTTACGAGGTGCTCGCTAACAGCACTTGTGTCACCCCCCCCCCCACCCCTATCGAGTCTGTCGACAAAGGCTACACGGGGGATATTTGTCTCTTGTGTGTGTGCTCATTATTGCGTTAAATACGATTACATCTAATAAGAGTGATGATGCTGACGACGGTGTTGTTATTAATCTGGTAAAAGAGCGTCCATGCAAAATCGTACCCCCCGATTAGCACGGTTGGCTACGTACGGTGCGAAAGAAGTTCAACGCACACATACATCGGCACAGTCACGGATGAATATCACGGTCATGATCAGCACTGGGAAGACAAAGGTGGTTTTCATAGACGCTCGGCCCAAACGTCTGTTAGCGAACACAGGAACACATTCCTGCGGAGGGAGCTGGTAGGAACGTTGGGTTGCTCGGTCAATGGCCAGGGTCAACGGCGGCGTGGTGTGTTCCACAAATATGCCCGACTGTGAGGGCGGGCACAAGCCGGCGTGAGTAGGTTAAACGTTGAGTTTTATACGGACACCACGGGGTGACCAGGCCCTCCCCACCCAGCCCCACCCCTCCCACCCCCCCACCCAGCCCCACCCTCCCCACCCAGCCCCTCCCCACCCTCTCCACCCAGCCCCTCCACACCCAGCCCCTCCCCACCCTCCCCTCTCCACCCAGCCCCACCCCTCCCATTTTTGGATGCACGACGGACGGACACAATAATCCCCTGTGGGCTTGTGTAACCAGGAGGTTCCTACCAGTATTATTTCTCGACTGGCATCACAAAAGACAAAAATCTCCAATCGCATTCTCACGATGTTAGCCGTAGCTGGGACTCGAATTCGGATGGTCAGGTTCGTGTCGCCGTGCACACTACCTTGCAACCACCTCGACAAATCATCTCTCACACAGCCGGCCGTATAGACTGTTAGTGCAAGTGCAGTTGGCGAGCACCTATTAAGGTCAACACACCACGCCTGGCCGCCGATATCTCCGCATAAAAACAATGGCATCAGGTACGATTGTTTTATGGCTGAGTCGACCTACAAGAGATGATGGTCAGTAGTTGGCCGTGAGTGGTAATCGAACTTGGATGGCCCCCGCTCCCCCACTGCTCCACGCACTCCACTCACACACAAGACGAAGATCCCCCGTGTAGCCTGTAACAGACTGTTGGGGCAAGTGCTGTTAGCGAGCAGAACCTATGAAGGCCGGCACGGCACACGAGGGGGTGGGTGGCCAGCACCACGCCCGGCCGCCTTTGTCTCCCCAGTGGCGATGATTTTACGCAACAGGTACTCATCGGGTGTGAAAACCACAGCAAGATGATGATGATTGCTTGTGTTGCAATCGAAACGTCGTGGGAATTTTATTATGTTTAATTTTCATTAATGTATTATTTCCCTTCTACGTGACTTTACCGAAAGAACCAATAATATGAATCCCTGCAGTCACGAAAGCTTTCAATCGAAACAACAACAGCAGCAGCAGCAACAAGAATAAGATGAGAAGATTATTTACACGAAACTCAACGGCAGCGATTCGTCCAAACAGAATTAAAAATAAAAACACGTTCCTTCGGAGTGGGCAGGTAGGAACTTGGTTGGACAGCGCATTCGTGCACGACAGACAAATAATCCCTGGTGGGCAGTGTGGAACCTGTTGTTCCTACCTGTATGAATGCTTTTATATATCTAGCTAAAGCAAAGGTCACATACAATAAGTTCGCGAGGGGATGGGAGGGATACAAACCGCGCAAGAGCAGGGAGCGAACCGATGACGGTTTTTGAAGTTGCGTTGGCTAGGAGATGTTAACTCCCTCGCCTGGTATGCAGGAGGTCGTGTGTTCGATACCCACCCAGACGCCTGCTGTATATTTGGAGTTTGTGGTTTCTATCTCTCATCATCATCACGATGGCTAGGAAATATTAACTCCCTCGCCTGGTATACAGGAGGTCGTGTGTTCGATACCAACCCAGACGCCTGCTGTATATTTGGAGTTTGCGGTGTCTCTCTCATCATCATCACGGTGGCTAGGAGATGTTAACTCCCTCGCCTGGTATACAGGAGGTCGTGTGTTCGATACCCACCCAGACGCCTGCTGTATATTTTGTAGTTTGCGGTTTCTCTCTCTCTCCCCGCGTTCGCGTGGATTCTTCTCCGGATCCTCCAGTTTTCCCCTCCACATTTATAATCAACATCACGCGTTTAGAAAATTTGACTGCTGCTGTATATGCCCACGAGATAAGCCACTTGCTTGAGCTAAAATTTGTGACCAAGTCGTTTCTGAGAAAAATAGATTTATAACTCAGTGAGCCTCACCTGGTCAAATAAAAATTGTTTAATTCGATTTTAGTTGAGATTAATCGTATAGCTGAACAAAAGGAGGGTGTGGTGATTCATACAAAGTTAACTTGGTAATGAAAAGCAAAGGAGCAATGAGGCCACACAACGTAACAATGGTCCACACAACAACAATGAGTTCACACAACAACAATGAGTTCACACAACAACAATGAGTTCACACAATGGAACAATGGGTCCACACAACGGAACAATGGGTCCACACAACGTAACAATGATCCACACAACAACAATGAGTTCACACAACAACAATGAGTTCACACAACAACAATGAGTTCACACAATGGAACAATGGGTCCACACAACGGAACAATGGGTCCACACAACGTAACAATGATCCACACAACAACAATGAGTTCACACAACAACAATGAGTTCACACAACAACAATGAGTTCACACAACAACAATGAGTTCACACAATGGAACAATGGGTCCACACAACGGAACAATGGGTTCACACAATGGAACAATGGGTTCACACAATGTAACAATGGGTTCACACAATGGAACAATGGGTCCACACAACGGAACAATGGGTTCACACAACGGAACAATGGGTTCACACAATGTAACAATGGGTTCACACAACAACAATGAGTCCACACAACGGAACAATGGGTTCACACAATGGAACCATGGGTCCACACAACAGGAAGGTGCATGCTTGCTAAAGACGGGAAGAGGAACACGTGGATAAGAGGACACACGCAGGTTGGAGATCATCACATTGAGCTTCATCCAGCAGTGGATGGACCATGATGGATGAGAGCAGGGGTGGGGAACGTCCGGCCAACGGGCCGTAGGAGGCCCGCGAAATCATTTGAGCTCTGGCTCTGCCAAGGCAACCGCAGACGGGACTCGAAATTCAATACATCTCGGAGCAAACCTGGAAAAGCAGTTGCAAGTAGCAGCAACATCATCAATACAGTACCAGCTAACATCACACGCCTCGCCAAAGAGAAGCTGTTCCAGCCCATCGCATTAGGGCTGAGTTGATCAAATGTTTGACCAAATATAACAGGCTACATTTTTAAGTTGATAATTTTGTATGGCCCGCGAATGATGTTATAAATATCCAAATGGCCCTTGGCAGAAAAAAATGTTTCCCACCGCTGGATTAGAGAACGCATGCCGGTTAGAGACATTCTCACATTGATCTTCGTCCACAAGTGGATGGACCATGATGATGATGATGATTGCACTGAGAAACAGCGGAAAGCGCGGATTAGATAAACACGGAGGGCCAGAGACATCATCGCCTTGATCGGCATCCAGCTGTGGATAGCTGATGAAGATTACACTGAGACCGTTCAAGCTGTTGTGTAAAGTAAGCGGACTGGTGTCATTGGTTTCTTTCTATCGGCATTGTTCTAAAGCATAGTACGGACCTGGATATATATTATGCGTTTTTTTTTATTTAGCGGAATACGCGTGCGGTTTTTTTGCGGTGCAACATCGGCATCTAGTGGCGTATCGTGCGGTTTGCAGGCAAAATATCGCCGTACTTTATTAAACCAGGTGAGCTCCGGATTGAGTTTCAAGTTTCAAGTTCATTTATTAGGTGTAGCCCTGTGGGCCATTCGGCTCTTGAATCGGGTGCAAACGCAACAAACAAAAAACTAAAACATGAACAAAAAACATCTTAAAGTGAATATGTGCAAACAGAAAATCCAAGAAAAGGCAGCAAAATATTGCAGAAAAAGCACCGTACACCAACACTGTGTGCAAAAATCCCAGTGGGATGCAAGTCAAACAACAACAACAACAACAACCACAAGACAACTTAGATTAAGGCCATCAGTCTAACTCTGTACTACAACAAACAAACATGGCCAAACCGAAAAACTTTTCGAAAATCACCAAAATAAAGCCATAAAAGCAATGAAACAGTGCAGGTCATAGGATTGAGAGGACAGGAAACAACCTGGTGTTACAGCCTCATGAACGGCACCGTACACAGACGCATTCAAGTTTCAAGTTTTATTTATTAGGTATCGCCTTGCGAGCCATGCGGCTCTAGAGTTGGGTGCAACCGCAACAAATCAAATATGAGCAGAGAGCATCTTAAAGCGACGACGCGCAACAGAAACATCCTGGGATAAACCAGCAAATCTTCCAGAAAAAGAAAAAAAAACACCGTATTACAATGCTGTGTGCAAAAATTTCAGCGTGATGCAAGTCAACATTTAACCGCCACTTGCTGTGCTTTTCACACCTGATGATGATGGCTTGTGTTGCGATCGAAACGTCGTGAGAATTTTATTGTTTTATTTTTATTATTTTATTATTTCCCTTCTACGCGACTTTAACGAAAAGAACCAAGAATATGAACCATAAGACAATTTAGATGAAAGTTATCAGGCCAACTCCGCAACTTCCGCAAGAAACATGGCTTAACCACATGTTTTCGAAATCACCAAAATAAAGCTATAAAACACAATGTAACAACAGTAATCATAGGAACTTTGATTCAAATTTTATAATAAACGATATACATAAGCATTGACGTATGGACACTGACATACACGTGGCCACACCGATGGGTACAAATACGCAGATGCCCCCGTGGAGCTCACAGAAGGCCGTCTTCGGGGCAAGTGCTGTGAGCGACAAAGATAAAGACAAAGCTCCCCCGTATAGCCTTAACAGACTGATCGGGGCAAGTGCTGTTAGCGAGTAGCACCTGTCGAGGCCGGCACGGCTCACGAAGCCGCGCGGTGTGACCACACAAACCGGTTCTGGGCCTCGCTTAGGTTGACTCGGCCGTAAACGAGCGCCTGCTGTGTTGTTCTTTTTTATCGTCAGCACTGTGGGGAGACAAAGGCGGTCGTGGCGCTGGTGAATGAACGTAATGTGTGGCGACTCTGGATAAAACATTACCTCTCGCGGGGACACGCGAACAAAGACTTCCTTACATTTCCCCGACCTCCAGCACTGAACCCCAGAGGTGCACTTACCTGCTCGTCTGTCCTCACTTAGCCATTAGCAAGGCTGATTAAAGTTGAATTAGTGTGTGTGTGTGTGTGTCTACGTGATTGTGTGTGTGTGTGTGGCTACGTGATTGTGTGTGTGTGTGTGTGTCTACGTGGTTGTGTGTGGCTACGTGATTGTGTGTGTGTGTGTCTACGTGGTTGTGTGTGTGTGTCTACGTGATTGTGTGTGTGTGTGTGTGTCTACGTGATTGTGTGTGTGTGTGTCTACGTGATTGTGTGTGTGTGTGTCTATGTGATTGTGTGTGTGTGTGTACGTGATTGTGTGTGTGTGTGTCTACGTGATTGTGTGTGTGTGTGTACGTGATTGTGTGTGTGTGTGTCTACGTGGTTGTGTGTGTATGTCTACGTGATTGTGTGTGTGTGTCTACGTGATTGTGTGTGTGTGTGTGTCTATGCGATTGTGTGTGTGTGTGTGTACGTGATTGTGTGTGTGTGTAGTGCTGGGGAGCGGTAGTGTAGGGGTTAGCTACACTACGATCCTAGCAACACGAGTTCGAGTCGCACTCACGGTCAACACCAGTTACCATTGTCTGAACCGTGCATGGGCCTCCTCTAGGTCGACTCAGTTTAAAATGTGTAAATATCGTCACTCGGGAGACAAAGGTGGCCGGGCGTGGCGCTGACCACCCCCCCCCCCCCCTCGTGTGCCATGCCGGCCTTCATAGGGGTCCCATAACAGCACTTGCCCCAACAGCCTATTAAGGCTATACGGGGGATCTTTGTCTTTATTTTTGACTCTAACAACACTTGCCCCAACAGTCTGGTAAGGCTATAAGGGGGATCTCTGTCTTTATTTTTGTCGCTATGTGTCTACGTGTGTATTTATGCACGAGTTAGAGATGAGATGGATTGGTGTGGTGCTGAAGGATGTGACCGGTACCAGCGGTGTCAAGATCTGCCTCTGTGGAGGAGGAGGAGGAGGCTCGTGAAGGACGCTGCTGCTGCTACTGGGCAGTTGGAGGCAGTCGCCCTCCAGCAACAACGGAGGGCAGAGGAGCGACGCTCACAACAACGAGCGGCCTTCATAAGTGCTCGCTGACAGCACTTGCCCGAACAGTCTAATAAGGCTATACGGGGGATCTTTATCTTGTTGCCTCACTGTATGTACTTGTTATGGGGAGCGGTGGTGTAGCTACGAACCCGGCGACCCGAGTTCGATTCCCGCTCACGGCCAACACCGGTGACGATTATCTGATCCAGTCCTGGGCCTCCCCTAGGTCGACACAGCCTCAAATGAGTACCTGGTGTGTAAACATCGCCAATAGGAAGACAAAGGCGGCCGGGCGTGGTGTTGGCCACCCAGCCCCTCGTGCGCCGTTGCGGCCTTCATAGGTGCTCGCTAACAGCACTTGCCCCAATAGTCTGTTCAGGCTATTTGCAGGGAATCTTTGTCTTTGTTGTCAACGCATAAAATGCACAATCAAAGCACGTCAAATATTCATGTCCCGTTTGTGTATTATTCATTACTCAATCACTCGCCGTTCATTTGCTTAATATCGGGCTAAGGAGGCCAATTCCACGGCAGAGAGAATATATATATTTTTTGCCGGTGTCACACGTCAGCATACAAATTGTATATTTAATACATATACATAGAATATACGCCCCTATTCACGCGACTGCTATAATTGTCCCGTGGGGCGACATTCCGGGAAGCGCACAGTCCGATATCGTGTGCGTACCTTGGCAGAGCCATCGCAAGCTGCCCTGGAGTCGAATTATCCTAATTATGATAGTGACTTATTTACAATACGAAAGCCACACTTAGTGCGACGACAACAACAACAACAACACAAACTCAACACGTTTGTTAATTATACTGTGGCGACGTTTCGGGTAGTCCTCCTTCTTCACGGCAGGACGCCAGAGATTACGCGTGGGCAAAGCTCTGCACGGCATTAGCCGCTGTCTGGCCTCTAGATGTTGCTAACCGCGGTGGCTATGAGATGTTAACTACCTCGCCTGGTATGCAGGAGGTCGTGGGTTCGACCCTGACGCCTGCTGTATATTTTCAAGTTTCATTTTCAAGTTTCATTTATTAGGTATAGCCCTATGAGCCATTCGGCTCTTGAATCGGGTGCAACCGCAACAAACAAAAAAACAAAAACATGAACAAGAAATGAGTACCTGGTGAGGTGTGGGAAACATCACCACTAAGGAGACAAAGGCGGTCGGGCGTGGTGCTGGCCACCCACACCCCCTCGTGTGCCATGCTGACCTTCATAGGTGCTCGCTAACAGCACTTGCCCCAACAGTCTGTTCCAGGCTATATGGGGATCTTTATCTTTATCTTTGTATGTATGTACACACATACTGTGTATGTATATTAGGGGGGCGGTAGAGCAGTGATTAGCGCACTGCACTACGAGTTCAGGTTCTGAACCGGACCTTTACCTCTCCTAGGTCTACTCAGCCTTAAAATGTAGTACCTGGGAGAGAGTGTGCTGAAGCATCAACACTGGGGAGACAAAGGCGGCCGGGCGTGGCGTGCGCTAGCCACCCCACCCCCATCGTGTTCCGTACCGGCCTAAATGGCTTGCCCGCTCACAGCACTTGCCCCTGACGGGTCTGTCGAAGGCTATGCGGGGGATCTTTATCTGTGCGCGCCTCCACGTGTCTACGAAATGTGCGTTTGTAATTCATATCCCAGATCCCCGTACGTGGCCTCGCCGTGCGCGGAATATAATTTCAGGTTGCATTTTTTATGAGCGCTAACCTTTCCCTTTGTGAATGCGCGGTGCCCATTAGACAGTTGCCTCGCACTCACACAACATTCAGACAACAACGCACGGCTCTGGGATACGGGGTGAGGGGGGATTCCACAATTAACTCGCATATGCCTGCCTCTGTGAGCCTCGGGCATTGTCGCTGAACTATAATAATCCTACAATTGCATTAGTCCGATTCTCTGAGGCCCCCGCGGCATTTGAAAGAGAACTATATTAATCCAACAGGTATGCTTAGTTCTTTCGGTAAAGTCACGAAGAAGGGAAACAATACAATAAAATAAAAATAAAAAAGAATACAATGCTCACGACGTTTCGACTGCAACACAAGCAATCATCGTCAGGTGTGAAATCCACAGCAAGAAAATTTGAATAAAAATTATTGCTGTGGATTTCATACCTGATGATGATTGCTTGTGTTGCAGTCGAAACGTCGTGAGCATTGTATTATTTTATATTTTTATTTTATTTTATTGTTTCCCTTCTACGTGACTTTACCGAAAGAACCACGAATATTAATCCCTGCAGTCACGAAAGCTTCAAATCAAGATTCAAAATAATCATACCCGTCGATGTAGAGAATGTAAATAAATAAAGACGAATATTCTTGGTTCTTTCGGTAAAGTCACGTAGAAGGGAAATAGTAAAATAATACAAATATAAAACAAACTTTTCTTCCTGTGGATTTCACACCTGATGATGATTGCTTGTGTTGCAGTCGAAACGTCGTGAGAATTTTATTGTTTAATATTTAAAAAAAAAAAAATTTCTCTTCTACGTGACTTTACCGAAAGAACCCAGAATATGAATCCCTGCAGTCACGAAAGCTTTAAATCTAAATCCGACAGGTGTGTTATTCTTGCTCTTTGTGAGCCTTGGCCATTAACATCGCGGACCGAATGAAATTCGCCCACCAAATGAGACGGAGCAACACAATCGCCTCGCGTGAAACGTTAGCCAGATGCAGCGTCGCACCGCAGGATTTCTTTTTTTGTTGCGAAAGTTGTGGCCAACTGCCCGGGAACGCCTTTGCATCCAGCAGTGGATAGTTCATGGTCGATAAAGAACTGCAGAGGTAATTAGCCAGAACATTCCACTTTCCACTCCGTCCTTCCCTCGTTCTCTTCGGCGGTTCGATCCCGGGCCCGATGTCAACAATTGCCGTGCCAAATCTCGCTGCGGTTTTTATTTTTCATTCTTTCTCCGTGAGATTATTATTATTGTTGTTAAGAGCATGAATATCCAAACCGTAGTAGTAGGTTTTTACCCTTTAAACTGGTACAAAAACTGACACCTTTATACAAGACATCATGTTTGCAATAACCACAACACAAGCAGTCAAAATGCAAACAAAAAGAAACAACTCTGATGATGATAATTATATGCATTGGTGTAATGAAGGCTCTAAGAAAAGCTGTCTCGGGTGTGGACCAATCAACTTTAAGGACAGTGCATATAATTATCATCATCAGAGTTGTTTCTTTTTGTTTGCATTTTGACTGCTTGTGTTGTGGTTATTGCAAACATGATGCCTTGTATAAAGGTGTCAGTGTTTGTACCAGTTTAAAGGGTAAAAACCTACTACTATATTTTGCCACTGGTAAAGGAGGTCTCATAGTGTAAATGAATATCCAAACCACTTCAGAATTAAGGGGGGGGGGGGGCAATGCCGGCTCCCGCTACGAGAGCGTGATTAATATATGATGAGCTCGGAATTGGTGGGGGGCTGCTGGGAAGGAGGAGAGAGGTGTGACGAGGCTCAGAGAGAGAGAGAGGGGGGCACGGGGGGGGGGGGTACGAGGGGGGGGGGGGGCACGGGGTGGGGGTGAAGGGGGGGGAGATGTCACGGAGTGGTCGGAACGCCACAATTCTTGACCGAGGGGACATTCATCACCACAGAGACGTGGGACATTGGTGACGCTGTGAAGGACAATCGTTGTAGTGTGCGTGTGAGTGCGTGCGTGTGGGAGGGCGGGGGGTCTTGGCGTAGGTGCAGTTGTATAAACATCAACACTGGGGAGACAAAGGCGGCCAGGAGTGGGGCGTTGAACAATTAAGGCTCACCCCCCCCCCCCCTTCCCTGTGAGTGAAACCAATCAACCTCAGTGCCAATCAACCTGAGTTACTGGTGCGGCGTGTGGAGATAGCACCGGGGAGACAAAGGCGGCCGGGCGTGGCGCTGGTCACACCACACACACCACAACACGCGAAGTGCCGGCCTTCATAGATGCTCGCTAACAGCATCCTGTCCCAAGAGTCCATGTAGGCTACAAGGGAGGATGATTGCATTTGTGTAGCGTGTGTGCAGATACGTGGGGAACGGTGGCGCAATTGTTAGCGCACTGCGCAATTGAACCCGGAAACCCACGTTCGATTCCCGGCAACACCATCCCCGTATAGATTGAAACAGATGCACGTTAGTCCACACTTGCTGTACTGCCTTCTCCTTGCGCGCCACTGGCATGGCACCTCCTAGAAGCCCACGGGGAGGAAGGTGAGTTTCACAACAACATCTGCGTGTGATCCAACAACCCTCGCTGCTGCCTCCACAGTGCTCGAGTACAGGCAAGCCACGTGCAGCAGCAACAGCAGCAGCAACAGCAGCGGCAGCTACAGCAGCAGCAACAGCAGCAGCAGCTGCAGTAGCAACAACCGCAGCATAATCAACAGCAGCAGCAGCAGCAACAGCTGCAGCAACAGCTGCAGGAACAGCAGCAGCAACAGCTGCAGGAACAGCAGCAGCAACAGCAGCAGCAACAGCAGCGGCAGCTACAGCAGCAGCAACAGCAGCAGCAGCTGCAGTAGCAACAACCGCAGCAGAATCAACAGCTGCAGTAGCAACAACAGCAGCAGCAGCAGCAACAGCTGCAGCAACAGCTGCAGGAACAGCAGCAGCAACAGCTGCAGAACAGCTGCAGCAACAGCTGCAGCAACAGCAGCAGCAGCAACAACAGCAACAGCTGCAGCAGCAACAACAACAACAGCAACAGCAGCAGCAGCAACAGCAGCAGCAACAGCAACAACAGCAGCAGCGTAGCCACCACCGCCACCACCACCACCACCGCCCAGCCAAATGGGCTCGAGAACAAACAGCCAGCGAGTATATTTGGTCCAAGGATGCAGCCTAGTGGTCAATAAGAAACTTCCACTGCGCGTGCGTTGTAATGCAGCCTCGTGGCTGGCTGGGTGGGTGGGGTGCGGGTTGCTCTGGTGGGGGCTCAGCTTATAAAGGTTTTACCTACCCCCCCTCACTTCTAAATTCTGATAAGCAAGGCCGTAGCCATGGAGTCAACATTGGCGGGGACCAACTCTTCTAGGGAGTCTGGGGGTTTCAACCCAAAAAAAAAATCTCAATTTTAAAACGAATTTCCTGCCTAAAATATTAACAAATTTCACTAACACATAATTATTTTTTTACAATAATGTCTAATAGTGTATTGTATGACATTGCTCTGTTTTTTTATTTTTTTACCTTTTCTTGTTTCATTGTATGTAATGGCAGAGATTCGGGATTAATAAAGTACAACCGTAACCACAATCATATCAACAGAAATCTATTTTATAGCGATATATTGGGGGGGGATGGGTCCCCCCCAATATATATTATAATTACGGCCTTGCTGATAAGTAAAACATAGAATGCGGTTATACTGCTTTGGCAGTGGTGCACAGGCATAGACAACGTCCTATTAATTATTAAAATAATGTGCTGTGAAGGAGGGCCATTGCCCTAAAGGTCGAGTCTCATGTGTTTTATTTTTGTTATTTTGAAAGTGCACATTGTTGTTGGCAAACGGGTTAAATCCTGGGAGTTCAAAGGAAAGCCAAGTTCGTACAATGATGCTGAACATCGTTTGGTGGGTTTTATTTAAAGGTCCCATACTCTTTGGTTCTTTCGGTAAAGTCACGTAGGTGAACATAATATAAAATAAAAATAGTGATTTAGTTATTTTAATTTTATTTTCACCCACGTGACTTTACCGAAAGAACCAACGAGTATGGATCCTTGCAGTCACGAAAACTTCAAATCTAGAATGATTTAAAGGTTGTCAATTGTTGTAGCACACGTTCTCACGACTGCGCGTAGTTGGGTAACACCTCGGTGGGTTTTGCCTGGTAGGATGGGGATGGTTTCGTTTAATTTGTTTGCGTTTGCGTGATTTTTTTTACCTTTCTCGTACTTTCGTGTTGTTGTGCTGTTTGTTGTTGTAACGTTCTGACCCGGTGCCCCTTACTGGACATCTGTGAAATCAAGAGCTTCACAGCTCATCGGATTCCTCCCGCAGTATAAATGCAGATTCTGATTTACAGTAATAACGGACGTTTCGGGCAATGGTCCTACTTCATGGCACGCCATGAAGCAGGGTCGTTACTCTAAACGTCAACTATTCTATATTTGTATATTTTGTGTCATTGACGAACGGTGCTGAGTTTTTTTGTTAGTCTCAACACATTCCTCCTGCGGAGGGAGCTGGTAGGAACGTTGGGTTGCTCGGTCAATGGCCAGGGTCAACAACGGCGGCGTGGTGTATTCCGCAAATATGGCCGACTGTGAGGGCGGGCACAAGCCGGCGTGAGTAGGTTAAACGTTGAGTTCTATAAGGGCACCACGGGGTGACCAGCCCCTCCACACTCAGCCCCACCCTCCCCACTCAGCCCCACCCTCCCCACCCAGCCCCACCCTCCCCACCCAGCCCCTCCCCACCCAGCCCATCCCCACCCTCCCCACCCAGCCCCTCATTTTGTATGGCCCGCGAATGATGCTAATAATATCCAAATGGCCCTTGGCAGACAAAAGGTTCCCCGCCCCTGATCTACATCATCACGAAGTGCCAGCCGACGGAGTATTCACTCTGAAGGAGTATTCACTCCGTGATGATGTCGATGATGATGACGATGTTGTTGCTTGTGTTTGTTCCTGCTGCTGCTGCGGCGGCGGCGGCAGATGATGGTGATGAAAAGACAAATAATTTTAAGTAAAACGCCGCGAAACATGGTCAACTCGTGTTGCCGAATGTCTAAGCGTCGGAGTTTTTTGTGCGTAATTCTCAAAGAGTATATATTTTTTAATAGAATTGGAAGAGTGAAAACTCCTTCGCCTGCCACTCTGTGATGATGATGATGATGTTGTTGTTGCTTGTGTTTCTCCCGCCGCTGCAGCTGTGGATGACGATGATGAAAATGTAAATCATTCAAAGTGAAAGCGCTAAACATTGTCGACTTTCGTTGCCGAACATGAAGCGTGGGAGCTTTCGTGCGGAATTCCCAAATGTATTTCCCACGGAAAAATGCCGGTGTCGTGTTTTCCCGCAAGGAATGTAACCTCTGACTCCGTCTGCTCAAGCCATGTGATGTCCCTCTGCGACTGGAGGTCTCTGATTTAAGATGATCGCTGCGGTGTTCCCCCCTTCCCCCCTCTCCTCCAAGCAGGGTCGGCGAAGTTTGAGCGAAATATACAACGCAGAATCACAGCCTTAACACTGACACACAGACTCAACACTGACACACAGTCTCAAGACTGACACATAGCCTCAACACTGACACACAGTCTCAACACTGACACACAGTCTCAAGACTGACACACAGCCTCAACACTGACACACAGCCTCAACACTGACAGTCTCAACACTGACACACAGTCTCAACACTGACACACAGTTTCAACACTGACACACAGTCTCAAGACTGACACACAGCCTCAACACTGACACACAGTCTCAAGACTGACAAACAGCCTCAACACTGACACACAGTCTCAACACTGACACACAGTCTCAAGACTGACACACTGACACACAGTCTCAACACTGACACACAGTCTCAACACTGACACACAACACTGACACACAGTCTCAACACTGACACACAGCCTGAACACTGACACACAGTCTCAACACTGACACACAGTCTCAACACTGACACACAGTCTCAACACTGACACACAACACTGACACACAGTCTCAACACTGATACACAGCCTCAACACTGACACACAGCCTCAACACTGACACACAACACTGACACACAGTCTCAACACTGACACAAAGTCTCAAGACTGACACACAGCCTCAACACTGACACACAGTCTCAAGACTGACACACAGCATCAACACTGACACACAGCCTCAACACTGACCCACAGTCTCAACACTGACACACAGTCTCAACACTGACACACAGACTCAACACTGACACAGTCTCAACACTGGCACACAGTCTTAACACTGACACAGTCTCAACACTGGCACACAGTCTTAACACTGACACACAGACTCAACACTGACACACAAACACTGACACACAGTCTCAACACTGACACACAGCCTCAACACTGACACAGACTCAACACTGACACACAGTCTCAACACTGACACACATTCTCAACACTGACACAGACTCAACACTGACACACAGTCTCAACACTGACACACATTCTCAACACTGTCACAGCCTCAGCACTGACACACAGACACTGACACAGACTCAATACTGACCCACAGTCTCAACACTGACACACATTCTCAACACTGTCACAGCCTCAACACTGACACACGGCCTCAACACTGACACACAGTCTCAACACTGACACACAGTCTCAACACTGACACACAGCCTCAACACTGACACACAGCCTCAACACTGACACACATTCTCAACACTGTCACAGCCTCAACACTGACACACAGTCTCAACACTGATACACAGTCTCAACACTGACACACAGTCTCAACACTGACACACAGACTCAACACTGACACACAGTCTCAACACTGACCCACAGTTTCAACACTGACACACAGTCTCAACACTGACACACAGTCTCAACACTGACCCACAGTCTCAACACTGACCCACAGTCTCAACACTGACACACAGTCTCAACCCTGACACACAGTCTCAACACTGACCCACAGTCTCAACCCTGACACACAGTCTCAACACTGACACACAGTCTCAAGACTGACAGCCTCAACACTGGCACGCAGTCCCAACACTGACACACAGTCTCAACACCGACACACAGACACACAGTCTCAACACTGACACACTGACACACAGTCTCAACACTGGCACACAGTCTCAACACTGACACACAGTCTCAACACTGACACACAGCCTCAACACTGGCACACAGCCTCAACACTGGCACACAGCCTCAACACTGACACACAGTCTCAACACTGACACACAGCCTCAACACTGACACACAGCCTCAACACTGACACGCAGTCTCAACACTGACCCACAGTCTCAAGACTGACACACAGTCTCAACACTGACACACAGTCTCAAGACTGACACACAGTCTCAAGACTGACACACAGTCTCAACACTGACACACAGTCTCAAGACTGACACACAGTCTCAACACTGATACACAGCCTCAACACTGACACACAGCCTCAACACTGGCACACAGCCTCAACACTGACACACAGTCTCAACACTGACACACAGCCTCAACACTGACACACAGCCTCAACACTGACACGCAGTCTCAACACTGACACGCAGTCTCAAGACTGACACACAGTCTCAACACTGACACACAGTCTCAAGACTGACACACAGTCTCAAGACTGACACACAGTCTCAACACTGACACACAGTCTCAAGACTGACACACAGTCTCAACACTGATACACAGCCTCAACACTGACACACAGTCTCAACACTGACACACAGCCTCAACACTGACACACAGTCTCAACACTGACACGCAGTCTTAACACTGACACACAGCCTCAACACTGACGCACAGTCTCAACACTGACACACAGTCTCAACACTGACACACAGCCTCAACACTGACACGCAGCCTCAACACTGACACACAGCCTCAACACTGACACACAGTCTCAACACTGACACACAGTCTCAACACTGACACACAGTTTCAACACTGACACACAGTCTCAACACTGACACGCAGTCTCAACACTGACACACAGCCTCAACACTGACACACAGTCTCAACACTGACACACAGTCTCAACACTGACACACAGTCTCAACACTGACAGCCTCAACACTGACACGCAGTCTCAACACTGACACGCAGCCTCAACACTGACACACAGTCTCAACACTGACACACAGTCTCAACACTGACACAGTCTCAACACTGACAGCCTCAACACTGACACACAGCCTCAACACTGACACACAGCCTCAACACTGACACACAGTCTCAACACGGACACACAGTCTCAACACTGACACACAGTCTCAACACGGACACACAGTCTCAACACTGACACGCAGTCTCAACACTGACACACAGTCTCAACACTGACACAGTCTCAACACGGACACACAGTCTCAACACTGACACGCAGTCTCAACACTGACACACAGCCTCAACACTGACACACAGTCTCAACACTGACACACAGTCTCAACACTGACACAGTCTCAACACTGACACGCAGTCTCAACACTGACACGCAGTCTCAACACTGACACGCAGTCTCAACAATGACACGCAGTCTCAACACTGACACGCAGTCTCAACACTGACACACAGTCTCAACACTGACACGCAGTCTCAACACTGACACGCAGTCTCAACACTGACACGCAGTCTCAACACTGACACACAGCCTCAACCCTGACACACAGTCTCAACATTGACCCACAGTCTCAACCCTGACACACAGTCTCAACACTGACAGACAACCTCAACACTGACACACAGTCTCAACACTGACACACAGTCTCAACCCTGACACACAGTCTCAACACTGACACACAGTCTCAACACTGACACACAGTCTCAACACTGACAGACAGTCTCAAGACTGACACGCAGCCTTAAAGATGACCTGACGTTGATTTAACGGTCTACATGTGTCAACTTCCTCAAAATTACCTGCGAATGACTCAATTGTGATGACAGCAGCAGCAGCAGCATCGCCCCCTGCTGTTGGACGACTAGGACTCAGGTTGTGTCTAAAACACAGCGGCGCCTTCCTCCGTGATAATAACTGCGCGACAGCAGTTGTGTGAAACTATTGGTAATTATATTAGTGCGTGTATAATTAAAGAGTCGCGTGTGATGCAATTAATCAGCAGCGCATTCGTGTTCGTACAATTTCCGGTGTTCTGCCCGTAGCTTGATGTTTTAAAAACTCTGTTTATTTAAGCAGGTGAAGAAGGCCCTCTGAGCGATGTAGCACTCTGTTTCAGAGTGCCACCTCGCCACTAATCATAGCTCAGCGAAGCGTCCCAACACGTGGAAATGTATAGCGGATGAAATACTCTAAACGCGCGATGTTGATTCTACAAGTAGAGGGGAAGATCGGAGGGACTGGAGAAAAATCCACGCGATCACGGGGAGAGAAAGAGAGAGACATGGAAACTCCAAATATACAGCAGACGTCAGGGTCGGGATCGAACCCACGACCTCCTGCACACCGGGCGAGGTAGTTAACATCTCCTAGCCACCGTGATGATGATGAAAGAGAGACATGGAAACTCCAAATATACAGCAGCAGGCGTCAGGGTCGGGATCGAACCCACGACCTCCTGCACACCGGGCGAGGGATTTAACATCTCCTGCCACCGTGATGATGATGATGAGAGAGAGACACGCAAACTCCAAATATGCAGCAGCAGGCGTCAGGGTCGGGATCGAACCCACGACCTCCTGCATACCGGGCGAGTTGCTTGGACCATGCTCTATGCCAGGGGTGGGGAACCTTTATTCTGCCAAGGGCCATTTGGAAATTTACAACATCATTCGGCGGGCCATACAAAATTATCAACCTGAAAATGTAGCCCGTTATATTTGGTCAAACATTTAATTAACTCATCCCTAATGCGATGAGATGGAACTGCTTCTCTTTGGCGAGGCGTGTGATGTTAGCTGGTGTTGATGATGATGTTGCTACTCGCAACTGCTTTTCCAGGTTTGCTCCTAGATTTATTGACTTTCGAGTCCCGCCTGCGGTTAGCCTTGGCAGGGCCAGACCCAAATGATTTCGCGGGCCTCGTACGGCCCGCGGGCCGGACGTTCCCCACCCCTGGTATATGGGAATGTATAAGTCGCGGCAATATCGTCTAACCCAGGGGTCGGCAACCTACGGCTCCAGAGCCGCATGCGGCTCTTTACGGGCTGCTTCTTGACGATATGTACGTATGTACAGTTTGTACTCGGATGCATTGCGGCTCTTGAAATACTGAATTTTGTACCGAATTGGAAAGAAATGGCTCTTCTTGTTATTTTGGTTGCCGACCCCTGGTCTAACCGCTTGTTTCTATCTTCTTGGTTCTTTCGGTAAAGTCACGTCGAATGGAAATAATAAAATAATAAAAATAAAACATAATAAAATAATTCTCACGACGTTTTGGCCACAACGCAAGCAGCCGTCCTCAGGTGAAGACCAGGTCTGTCGATAAGACAGAGTCTGAATGACACGTCCTGGGCTTGGATCGTCTATTTAAGCTGGGAGGGAGGAGGAAGAGCGCCTTGACAAAATAATTTGCATATCAAGAGGAATTTTAGCATATTTACGTAATATTACACTATGTATTATTCTACCCACCCTTGTTTCTAAATGTGGAGGGCGAAACCAGAGGAAGCCGGAGAACAATCCACGCGAACGCGGAGAGAGGGAACACGCGGACTACAAATACACAATAGACATCGCCAGGGTCCGGGATTGAACCCGGGTCCTCCTTCCTTGTGCTATAAGCGAGGGAGATAATATCAAAGGTAACGCAATGATTTTTATTGATGATGATGAACCAGCCGTCTCTGTGTATCTTTCCCGAAGATGCTATAATAAACTAACTCGATTCAAGAAACGCATTAAACTCTTTATATTATCTCTACTTCTTTCGGTAAAGTTACGTAGGTAGAAAAACAATAGATCACGACGTTTCGATCGCAACACAAGCAATCGTCATCAGGTGGGACAACCACGGCAAGAAAAAACTGCTGAACTTTGACAGCGCTTCATCTTCTTGGTTCTTTCGGTAAAGTCACGTAGAAGGGAAATAATAAAATAATAAAAATAAAACATAATAAAATAATTCTCACGACGTTTCGGCCACAACCCAAGCAGCCGTCCTCAGGTGAATAATGCAACCACCAAGCTTGGAGCGTATATTTAAGCTGGGTTGGAGGGGGAAGAAGAGCGCCTTGACAAAATTATTTGCATATCAAGAGGAATTTAGCATATTTATGGGAAATCCCTGCAGTCAAGAAAGCTTTAAATCGAAATTTGACAGCGCTGTTTGTTTGCTGGCCGTTTGTTGGTTTGTGCCTCCCGTTGGAGTCTGTGCAGAAGCAATTGTTTATCAAGGACGTATTAGTCTCACAATCCCCGCCTTTATCACCAGAGAGCGCTCGTGGACAGATGATTCATCTTGATTTGAAGCTTTCGTGACTGCACGGATTCATATTCTTGGTTCTTTCGGTAAATTCGCGTAGAAGGGAAACAATAAAATAATAAGAATAGAAAAAAATAAAATTCGTACGACGTTTCGACTGCAACGCAAGCAATCATCATCAGGTGTTAAAACCACAGCAAGAGTTTTTTTTAAAAAGTGGCGGTTTTTTCTTAACGTCAGCACCACGGACAGCGATTTGGCAGTTGGTCAGATGGACGAGGCCATCTTTGTTAAGAAAAAACCGCCACTTTTTTCTAATTTTCTTGCTGTGGATTTCACACCTAATGATGATTGCTTGTGTTGCAGTCGAAACGTCGTGAGAATTTTATTGTTTTATATTTTTATTATTTTATTGTTTCCCTTCTACGTGACTTTACCGAAAGAACCAAGAATATCGATGATTCATCGTCACAGACTCAAAAGGTTATTGCGGCTGGGTATAGAATGAACGTCCATCAAGTCGGCCTTTAACAGTCTCATCCCAATCATGGAGCAGTGTTCGACGTAGTAATAAGATGTTTTAGATTCGTGTTTTCATCAAACGTGTCCGTTTCGGTGCTCGCAAAGCTGCATTGGGTTTTCGGTTTCTGAACAAACACAATGTGAGGTCGCACTCGTTAGGGGCCGTCCATAAATGACGACACGCGATTTTGGGCGATTTTTGAACCCCCCCCCCCTCGTCACACGGCGTCACAAAGTCAGACCCCCCTCAAATATGACGTCACAAAGCTCTGCCCCCCTACCCCCCCCCAAAACCATATTTCCATTTTGAAAATAAAACATGCTTCAAATCGCTTTAAACTATTGTGATTGTAGTGCGTATTTAATGTGGCGCTGCACTCTGATGTTGTAGGAGAAAACATGTATTAAAAAGTATATTTAATTAAGTAGAACGTGTTGTCTATATTTATTTAAAGTTGCGCATTTTGATGTGACGTCACGTTTCTCAAACCCCGCCCCCCTTTTCGTCACACCTCGTCACAAATGTCTGACCCCCCCCCCCAGGTGCGTGACGTCATTTATGGACGGCCCCTTACACACACACAAAGTGCTTGCTATAAGTGAACCACGATACCTCGCTGATCTCGTTAAGGAGCATACACATCGTCACGCAGACTCCGCTCAACCTGCGATTTAAAGCTTTCGTGACTGCAGGGATTCATCTTCTTGGTTCTTTCGGTAAAGTCACGTAGAAGGAAAATAATAAAATAATAAAAATAAAACATTATAAAATACAATTCTCACGACGTTTCGGCCACAACGCAAGCAGCCGTCCTCTTCACCTATGGCCGAAACGTCGTGAGAATTATTTTATCATGTTTTATTTTTATTGTTTTATTTTTATTATTTTATTATTTCCCTTCTACGTGATTTTACCGAAAGAACCAAGAAGATGGATCCGCTCAACCTCGCAAGCAGCGGCTTTTGGCTGCTCGCCGTCGAACAAAGGCGGTGGTCACCGCATCGCGTGTCGCTTTCAGATGCGCTTCTGCGGCCGTCTGGAACGCTCTTCAGATGTTAGGAAGCCGCTGGAGCTATGCACTTATAAATCATCATCTAGATTGGCAACTCATTTCTTGAGAACTGATTTTTGTATTTAGTTTTGATGCCCTTCCCCCCACACCTCTAATTAGCACGGTTGGCTACGTACGGTGTGAAAGAAGTTGAATATGCACACAACTCTTAACACATCTTCGCTGATCACCGTGCACCAACAATATATAGAAATAAATGAAAACAACTAAATTAAATGACGACGTTTCGGGCGCAAAACAAGCGTCCGTCATCAGGTGGGAAAGCATGGCCTGCTGCTGATGCAGACTGTTTCGTATAGAAATAAAAACGACTCTAAAAATGCAACTAAATGTTAACTAAAGAGCCATCACGATTATTAATTTTCTTTCTGTAGAGTCATCTAAATCGCCGAGAGTCATGCATTGGGCAGTAAAATAACAACATTTAGGTTCACCACAAAACTGACACATTTGCCATTAATACTCAAGGTGTGGTCTTAAAAAGAAATACATAATAGGTGACGCTTCGGTGAATGGCCCTTTTTCAGAGCACATACAAGAAGAGGCCAGAGATATAGAGTGGAAAAGAGTAAGATACTGCACTTAACACCGCGGGGCATGGGGAGAATTACATTGAAAAAATATATTGTTTAAATTGTCAAACGACTATTTACCTTAATAGAGGGTGTTGTTCCTGTTAGATCGCGATCTAACCCACAAAAAAAACCTCTATTATGGATGATATTGGTCGCGAAAGCCTACGTTTTAAACTGACTATTTACTTAATGCAGTCGTAGCTATTGGGGTAACGTGACCGTTCATCCAGCCAGCCAGCAAAACTTACAAAATATATATCGTATCTTATCTCATATACTGTAGATGAATATAGCGCCTTATTCCAAGGCGCTTTACAGCAATTATAAAAATTGCACATCACGTGACAGCGGTTGAGATAAAGAGTGCCGGTTGTTCAAAGTGCCCGTATGATTTAGGGGCAGTCCATAAATGACGTCACGCGATTTTGGACGATTTTGGACCTCCCCCTCGTCACACGGCGTCACAAAAAGTCAGACCCCCCCCCTCAAATATGACGTCACAAAGCTCTGCCCCCCCCCTCCCGAAAACTATATTTCCATTTTGATAATAAAAATGCTTCAAATCGCTTTAAACTATTGTCATTGTAGTGCGTATTTAATGCGGCGCTGCACTCTGATATTGTAGGAGTGTTGTTATAACAATTAGTGTTGTTAGAACAATTCTATATTTGATAATTGGTTTTTTACCCATTTATCTGGCAACAAAACTGACACCTTTTTTACAAGGAGTCATGTTTGCATAGACCACAATACCTGCAGTCATAATGCAAACAAAAAACATAACTCTGATAATGTATGCACTGTCCTTGAAGTTGTAAAAAAGGTGTCAGTTTTGTTGCCAGATAGAAGGGTAAAAAAAAAATTATCATATTTTTTACTGGCTAATGAGGTTCCAGTGGTGTAAATTCTATATTTATTTAAAGTTGCGCATTTTGATGTGACGTCACATTTCTCGACCCCCCCCCTCCTCGTCACACATCGTCACAAAAATCTGACCCCCCCCCCCCACCTAGGTGCGTGACGTCATTTATGGACGGCCCCTTAGCGTGCCGCTTTTCAACTTAAATCTTAAACTTAAAGCTTTCGCGACTGCATGAATTCACGTAGATCCACGTGGACTTTGCCGAAAGACCCGAGGAATATTATTTTCAACTTATTTTGGGTGGCGTTGCAGCCGCGTCCTCCCCGTGCACACTCAAGACGTTCACCTGCACGGTGTCCATGCCGCAGCCTGTCACACGCAGCTGGAACAATATCAACGCGCCGCCGCGTGGCCGGTTCCATTCACAATGGTGACAACAACAACCGCCATTCGCCACTAAGTGGCGGTGACGTCACCACGACGCTTGTGCCAGGCCAAGTGCACCTTGAGGCCACGTGAAGTGTCGAACGCCCGCTGGCAGGAGGTCACGGGGCAGACCCAGCAGGTGCCACGGGTCGACTGACCGAGATGACCGAGATGACTGGCTGATGCACCACCTGTGCCCCCTACTGTACCAACTTGCTGTGCTTTAGCCACCCGGCGCTCCGCTCGTTGTTGTGAGCGTCGCTCCTCCGCCCTCCGTTGTTGTTGGAGGGCGACTGCCTCCAACTGCCCAGTAGCGTCCTTCATGAGCCTCCTCCACAGTGGTGACACACACTCGTCCACCCAGCAGTGTGACAACGCACAGCAGGTGAAATGTGGTGGGTAACAATAACACTGGTCAACACACTTTTTTCTGGCATAAGGTATTCCAACGGTCCTAAGGTAATTTTGGGGTGCTGATTCCAAATCTGGCATCAGTTTTTGTCTATCACATCAGGTTTTTGAGATATCAAATATTGCATTTCAAATAAAAACTGCAGAAGAAAAATATTAAATAAATGTGGATATCTACATAAAATTATATTATAAACACACTATCCTAAAAATACAGCACCATATTTTAACACTAAAGCAGTCACTGACTCGCAACAACTTGCAATCATAAGTGACAGAGTTAATTTCGGGTAAAATCAATGAAAATGGGGTATGTCGATAGCATAACAACGAGATGTGATAGAGCAAATCTGAGATCAGATTTGGAATCAGCACCCTGAAATTAGTCTAAACAGCTGCAAAAGTCCAGGCCAGAATTTTATTTTATTTTTTTGTTGACCAGTGTAATCCAAGACGCCTGTCAAGGGAGTGAACGAAATTGCCTCTGGTGCTCCCCCTGGTGGAAGGCCCCCTTCAACCAACGAGTAGGGAATTGCAGGACCTGCGACTTTGCCTATTTTTCGTTCGCTTCGCGACTCGTTATTAATTGGGATTTCGTCGCGCTTGTGCGTTGTACGTATTGTAACGCGCGCTGCGTTGAATATCGTGCTACGTTTAAGCACGCCGGCTTCGGTGCAAACCCTCCCCACCCACCCCCCGCGCGCATGCGCAGTGCGCGACCCGGACCGCGGGGGTCTCAGAACCTCGCCGGGGTTTGTGAGAGGGAACCAACAAAAATTTTAATCTCGAAACAAATCAACAAACGACCAAGACGCGCAGCCTCAACGGCCACCAGCAAAAGCATCAACAGCTGAAGCAATCATTGTCCCCCCCCCCACCCCACCACCAACTCCTCGGGATCCGTTGATCTTCCCGCATGGAGGCGACGCCGAGACACCGAGGCCGAGATGGGGTAGGCCCTACGGTCGGCCCTGGGGCACCTACCGAGGACGGCGCGCCCAACCCCGCGGAGCCGCTATCCGAGAGCCGGTGTCCCGACCTCCACCCCTTCGAGCACGTCATCCAATTCAGTCGCGCGGACAAGATATGCGTAAGCTCATAGTGGATTGTAATTTTTTTTGTTTTATTTATTTTGTTTTGTGATTTGTTCACGCGTGGCGTTTTCGTTCGCCCGGGTAGACATCCGTTCACTCTACGTGTTGGTGTTGGTGGTGTGTAATTTGGTGGTTTGTCTATTTTGTTTAATTTACAAAATTGGGATTTTTTTTTGCTGTTGAAATGTCCTTACGGTTTTGTGTTATATTTATTTGCGATGTTATTCAGATTTACAAAAAAAAATGCATCACATTGTGCGATTTGCATGAACAGTAACATAATTTAGATTATGTACACTATTATTTTGTTTAATAATATCACAAGGCGAACAATCTGTATATATGGTTCTGTTCATCGTTATTTGTGTTTACCTGTAGAAATTAAATGTAGTTTGATTTAGTTTTACTTACCCTACCTGTTGATAATTTGTGTTTTGTCTTTTGAAGCTTTATCTCTTTTGTATGTAATTAAAAATATATATTTTTTATTGAAATGGATACAGTTGTGCTGTCAGAGATTTAGGTATTTGCAATTTAACGTAATAAATATTTTATGCAGTAGGTAAAAAAAATTGTGTTTGTAATTAAATATTAAACACAATTTGTGTTATATAATTCAGTTCAATTTAGGGTTCGTAATATAATCCTAATTGCGCAGTTGTAGTTTACAGTTTAATACAATTTATATCTAGCGTACAATAAATCATACAGTCCGTTTAAAATACAATTTCGATTTACGCCACAGTTTAAGTCATCATATGTAAAATAAAATGTGTAATTATAATGCGACACTCATTATAGTTGTGTATATGATCGCCTTCAGATCTCAGAAGCTAAGCGGGTTTGAGCCTGGATATTGCATGGATGGGCTTGCGTTTGTGTGCAGTACAGTTTAGTTGCAGCCGAAATGAATTCCGGGATTAAATCATAACTTGGGAGGCTTTCGTCGCTTTCCTCGCCGCGTCGACCAGCGTGGTGAAGTATGGTCAAACTGCACTCACGATCAGCACGGTTTAAGCGGAGGGCCTTCACCCAGCCTTTGATAGACACCTGGCCAAACTTCATAGACACCTGGTTATATCTTCTTGGTTATTTCGGTAAAGTCACGTAGAAGGGAAATCATAAAATAATAAAAATAAATTAAACATTCAGACGCTGTCTTTCCGACAGACCTGTTCTTCACCTGAGGACGGCTGCTTGCGTTGTGGCCGAAACGTCGTGAGAATTATTTTATTATGTTTTATTTTTATTATTTTATTATTTCCATTCTACGTGACTTTACCGAAAGCACCAAGAAGATGAATCCCTGCAGTCACGAAAGCTTTAAATCGATACCTGGTATACTTCATAGACACCTGGCCATGCTTCACCACACCACCGGTCAGTCAGGTTTTGGCGAAGGTGGCAAGCATAGATGTGGGAGCGTAGAAGTGCAGTTCAACAATGGATATTTTCCGCACTGCCCTGGATAGCACCTGTTGTACGCACACTGGTAGCCCATTCGAGCACTGTGCAGGCTCAACCCTTGCTTAGCTTCTCGAGATCTGACAGCGTCGGGTGCATTTGGGCTCTTTTTGGATGATGTTGATGATGGTGAGCAACAGCTGTTGTTTTACATGAAGTTGGTGGAGCCAGATCAGTCCATGGGGAGTAGCAGAGCATCGCTGTTATACTGGTAGGAACCTCCTGGTTACACCAGCCCACAGGGGATTATTGTGTCCGTCCGTCCGTCGTGCAGGGAGGGGCTGGGTGGGGAGGGAGGGGGTGGGTGGGGCTGGGTGGGGAGGGGGAGGGTGGGGCTGGGTGGGGAGGGGCTGGGTGGGGAGGGTGGGGCTGGGTGGAGAGTGGGAGGGGTGGGCTGGGTGGGGGGGAGCTGGTCACCCCGTGGTGCCCTTATAAAACTCAACGTTTCACCTACTCACGCCGGCTTGTGCCCGCCCTCACAGTCGGCCATATTTGCGGAATACACCACGCCGCCGTTGACCCTGGCCATTGACCTAGCAACCCAACGTTCCTACCAGCTCCCTCCGTAGGAGTGTGTTGACAATGACGATGATGCCTCCTTCGTGTGTGCGTGAACTGGGTATTGAGACGTTAGACGTCCCGTGGTCTGTTCTGGGTGACCACAGTCGCACATTGATCCGTTTTTTTAGTTTTCCATTTCGCAGTGATTTGAACAAAGAGGTTTACAAAAGATGTACGTGTGTTGAACTTCTTTCAAACCGTACGTAGCCAACCGTGCTTAATCGGAGGTGCAATGTACACGTCAAATACGGCGCAGATGTGTGCAGTTATGAGTGTTGAATTTTTACATTACTCGCTCCAGAAGTCCAATAATTCGTTGTTCATATTGGCACTTGCAGTGTGCACATGACATATGGCTCCCAGAAACGTGGGTCCTTAACGAAAAATGCGGAACAAATATTTAAAAGCGCTAAAACTAAAAAGAGCTTGGTAGAGAGGCCGCGACGTCTGGCCATTAAATTTCGAGGCAGTAAGAGGAACACGCGGGATCAGAGAACTTTCACAGGTTCACGATGCCATCACACAAACTAACAAGCAAAGTGAGGAGCGGCCGTGGGCAGGACGCGTCACGCCTAGACGGGATGATGGACAAGGGGCAGAGAACGGTTACGGAGCGGCAGTCAAGGAGCGCAACGCGGTCCGAGAAGTACGTCCACTGGCGGAGGAGATCATTTCACGTGATGGATTTGCTGCCATCGCAGGGTCGTTGGGAGGTGGCAACAGCTTTGGGGGGGGTGAGGCCTTCATCCAGCAGTGGATTGGCCATGGCTGATGATGATGGTGATGATGAATGTGTAGGAAGGCATCTGCAGAGAGTGAAATGGTCCTTATCTCTACGGCTGTCAAGGAGGTTGTAAACTTAAACGCTTTTATCTGCACCGGGTTGTGTTGCAGTGTTAATGATTAACTAGAGTTAGGCAATTAAGGCTCAAGTGGAAGCCAAGCGTTATCTTAATGCAGTTTTAATATAGTAACTCCAACTGCTCCTGCCGCAGTGTAATTCGAATCCGTTAATGATGATGAAAGCCATCGCAACAGACAAATTAACGAGGTGTACATTGTGTTGATGCCGTCAAGAGTTGCCCGATATCCTCGAAGGATGATTCGTGTTACTAAACCCTTTGGCAGCACGCTCGCTCTTTGGCTGTGTGCAAGTGAATATTTTTTTGATCTGGTCTAATCCGATTGCTTAAGTAATCGATTACTCAACCGATTATCGTTCCATTACTGGCCAAATCGGATAACATGAAATATAGTTTGGGGGTTGGCGGGGTGGAAATCTTACTGCCGTTCCTCGTGTGCCGCTGGACGGGAGGTGACGGGCATGGCTTGGTAATGTCATCAACATCTTTAGCTGTGCCACACCATACGTGGCTTTTAAGGGGTTTCCTGCCTTTCGATAGTCAGGAAGGTTGGCAGATATTTTTAAAGGGGCCCTAGTGACCGACCACTAAATAAGTGGTCGATTGCAATATTCAGTTGATTAATAAAGTTAATTGATTCATCGTCCCATCTATAATTTTGTTTTAAATATTAGTCATTTATCTAATGAAACCCCATGTCTGGCCAATTCCATTCTAAGGAGCGTTTGTGTCTGTGTGTGTGCGTGTGATGAAACTGGAGTATCCAGAAAAACCGACCACAAATATGAGAGGACATAAACACTCCAACGCTTACACAGATGAGTTAAGGAGCCCATGTTCTGTAATGCAATGCCCTGGCCACCTCCTCGCTCCTATCGCATTGAGTCTGTGAATATGAAGGATGTCTGCGCAATCCACCAACCCTTGGCTCCCAACTGCTCAGCACTCCCGGGGTCGACGTTGCGCTCTTTTGGTGATCGTTGATTTTGTTAGCGTGGCACCCAAGCTAGGATGGAATGCGCATTATACAATGATTGTTATTATTGTACTCGTGTGTCATTATACAACTGTATATTAATTATACTGGTAGGAACCTACGGCTCAGTGGACTTTACCTGGTAAATAAAATAGTTTAGTTCGAGTTTAGTCTAGACCACCACGGCCAACGCCCCTTCTAGCCAAAACGGGTTCTGCCCAAGCCCACTTACTTTTCTTTACAGTCAATATTGTGTCTTAGACCGGCATCTCTAGTTCTCTGATTCGTGGAATGCTCTCTCACCGTGCAATTGCAAGCACGCACTTTTATTTTGGAAAACGCCAATTTATTTTCGACGTACATTTCTTTACATACTACCTTGTTCGGTCGTCCTTGTGCGTCTTCCAGTTCCCAAAGTCATCCACAGAATGACAAACACGTGTTTCGCAATAAATCAACATCACCAACTTGAACATCAAAAGTAATTTGTGAGTTTTGCGCCGGCTTGCAGAGCCACCGGGCCTCACCGGGTGTTTTCTCTTGAGACCTATGAACGATGCCACCGTGAATTCTTGCCAAGCACACGAGCAGTACCGTTGTTGGCCTTACCATCAACACGGTATTGTCCGTGCCGACTGGAATACAGACAGTTGTAGTTGTTCGCTGCAGGGCAGGGCGTTGTATTCACGATGCCCTAATTTCCATTGTGGCTTGCGCTGGCGTGCGTATAGCCATGTAATGCATTTGTATCGACATGGGTGTGAGGATAAAGGAGCAGCCCTCGCAATGTGTGGCGCACGCCGCTGCCGGCGTAAGGTTCTGTCCCCCAGAGGGAGCTCCAGATGGAGACTACTTTGGCCTAATCTTCCGCTGAATGGGACGATGGCCGATGGGCGAGACTGGTGACGGAACAGCAGCCAGAGCACAGAATGGAGTGCCAAGAGGACGACCGCCGGGTAGATGGAGCAATGACATCGGCTCATGTGCTGGGAGCGAAGATGGGATGGCAGCAGCAGTGAACCGTGAGTGATGGTGACAGCGTGGGGAGGGCATTCGTCCAGCAGTGGATAGACAATGGCCAACGATGACTTTACATAATGCAAACTTACGACGTCCGTTTTTTTCCCCGGTGCCATTGCTGGTAATTAATTAATTCACAGACATTTGCACGTGAAAGATTATCGGTTTTCCCAGAGCAGTTGCCGTTTCAGCACGTTTGATTAATTTACTGTACTCGTGGCTATTAATAGAGTTGCGCGTTTTTACCGAATTGCTCTTCCATGATTTACTTCCTTGTCGCGGCGCATGCCTCGGTGCGAATGAATGAATGAATGAGCGCGGTGTCAGCACATCCAACGCGCCGCAGTTCCAGGCGTTGCAGTACGGCCGGCACGCGTGGCCAAGCTCGAATCGTCGCACCTCCGACTAGCACGACGCTTGGCTACGTAACGGCGCGAGAGGAGTCCAGCGTGGGTTCGAGCGTTGAGTGCGGCGGCGTCGACGACTGTGCGTCCTGCGAGCGATGACGCGGAGACGCGATGCGCGCGCGTCCAGACCCAGACATCGCACCAGAGGTCGCAACCGGGTACCCGATACCCGTACCCTACCCGATACCCGGCTACCCGTACCCGGCCGGGTACGGGTAGCCGTTTGCGACCCTGGTGCGGCCGGGTACGGGTAGGCCGTGAGTCACTGGTGAGTAGCCGTTTGTCACTCATTTCGGGTAGGGTACGGGTAGGGAATCAAAACCTGTTTGCGACCTCTGCATCGCACCTGATTCCGTCTGTTCGATGTGATAAAGGTGCAGCCCTGCCAACCTCGCTTGCTCATGCCACTGCTGGTTCGAAGGCCTCTCATTGAATCCGCCGGAGGCACGAATGTTTCGGTGATGGCCGGGCATCTTAATGCAGGATGCCAGAGCTTGGGCAATTGTTGGTAACGCCGGTTCTGGCTGCCTTCCTCCTCACTCGTTGCGGTTTTCCGTGTCCCCGTGCGAAAACTGTGGTCAGTACAAATCTACGCAACATCACTGTATTTATAAATAAATATTATTATTCAGGCTGGGAGTGTGTGAGCGTGTTCAGTGGTTAGCGCGCTGCGCTATGAACCTGGCGACCCGAGTTTGATTCCGCTCATGGCCAACACCAGTGACGATTATCTCAAGCGGTCCTGGGCCTCTCCTAGGTCGACTCGACCGCAAATTAGTACCTGGTGCGGTGTATTAAACATTAGCACGGGGGGGACAAGGGCGGCCGGACGTGGTGCTGGCTACCCATCCCTTCGTATGCTGTCCATTAAAGGCTATACAGGGGATCTTTGTCTTTGTGTATATGTATTTATGTGGAACTTCTTTTGCACCATACGTAGCCTACCGTGTTAATCGGAGGTGAGTGAGTGCGTGTCTTGAGTGGGTGCCAGTAAACATGGACTGCACGACGAATTCCATTTCATTTCCATTTCCACCCCCATTTACGTGGTAACAAAATGCCCTGTGAGCCGTTAGTAAAAGGAAAGCTTAGAAGTTGAAACTTCAAATGATTTATTTACAGCTATATTTGCTTCTACAAAGAGTCGGTTGCTTGGTAAAACAGCCCTGATGGCCGTTAAGCGGCCGTAACGTTGTTGCCGATGTCCTCGCGGGCACTTGTGGCGCGTCGTGACCTCTGCCCCCCTGGTGCGTGTGGACGTGTGTGTGTGTATGGGAAGCGGTAGTGCAGCGGTTAGCATGCTGCGCTATGAACCCGGCAATCCGGGTTCGATTCCCGCTCACGGCCAACACCAGTGACGATTATCTGAACCGGTCCTGGGCCTCCCCTAGGTCGATTCAGCCTCAAATGAGTACCTGGTGCGGTGTGTCAACATCGCCACTGGGGAGACAAAGGTGGTCGGGCGTGGTGCTGACCACCCACCCCCTCGTGTACCGTTAGGTGCTCGCTAACAACACTTGCCCCTACAGTCCGTTAAGGCTATACGGGGGATCTTTGTCTTTGTGTGTGTGTGTGTATGTGCGCGTGTGTGCGTCCGCGAGCGTGCGTGTGTCCGTGCGTATGTGTGTGTGTGAGACACGTCAGCGGCAGGGTCGTGATTAGCGCATTGCCCTATGAACCCCGTGATCCAATTTTGATTCCCGCTCACGGCCAAGACGATTGTTGATTATCTGAACTTGTCTAAGGCCTCCCCTAGGTTGACTCAGCCTCAAATAAGTATGTGCTGCGGTGTATAAAAAAAAACATCGCTACTGGGGAGACAAAGACGGCCGGGCGTGGTGCTGTCCCACCCACCCCCCCCCCCCCCCCGTGCCCTGCCGGCCTTAATCGGCGCTCCGGTAACAGCACTCGCCCCAACAGTCTGTGAAGGCTCTATGGGGGGAACGGTTGTCTTTGTGTGTGTGTGACGAGACAGATCGGCCTCATGTCGGTGACGCTCTTCCCCATCCGGCTGCTGCTCGCCGCGTTCATGATGCTGCTTGCCTGGCCCTTCGCCTTCGCGGCCAGCCTGTGGCGCACCAAAGCCAACGCCGACCAGCCCTTCCCGCGGTGGCTCAAGTGAGTGCCTTGCCGAGTGCCGAGTGCCGAGTGCCGAGTGCCGAGTGCCGGGCCGGCCCGGCGCGGACCGGGACACGCCGGCCCGGCGGGTTTTTTTTCCACTGCGGAAGCCGTGTGCCGTGCCGTGCCGGTGGCGTCACGCGCGGCGAGCGACGCGTGTAGGGGGCGATGTGGTGGTGACGTGTTTCTAAATATTGATGTCGGACTTCTTTTGCAGCGTACGTAGCCAAACTAGGCTAATTGCGGGGAGCGGTGGTGTAGCGGTTAGCGCGCTGCGCTACGAACCCGGCGTGCCGAGTTCGATTCCCGCTCACGGTCAACACCAGTGATGATTATCTGAAACGGTCCTGGGCCTCCCCTAGGTCGACTCGGCCTCAAATTAATACCTTGTGCAGTGTGTAAACATCGCCACTGGGGAGACAAAGGCGGCCAGGCGTGGTCCTGGCAACCCACCCCCTCGTGTGCCGTTTCGGCCTTCATAGGTGCTCGCTAACAGCAATTGCCCAAACAGTCTGTTAAGGGATATACAGGGGATCTTGTCTTGTCTTTGTTAAACTTCTTTTGCACCGTACGTAGCCAACCATGCTAATAGCGGCACGCGGTGAGCGAGTGGCGACGCTGGTGGTGCCGTCTTTGTGAGTCCAGCACTACGCGTTTTGGTTTTGTCTCGGCCCGGCAAAATAGCCGGCGGCGACACCACGTATACCGCGAGGGCACCTGCTCTGGTTCGGCTCGCGTGCGCCAGTGGAAAAAGGGCTTCTTACATGTCGCCCGGGTGGCGTAGGGGGCCAATGCGATCTGAGAGATCCTTTATAGCAACAAACAAACAAACCACCATCTTCTTGGTTCTTTCGGTAAAGGCACGTAGAAGGGAGATAATAAAATAATTAAAATAAAACATAATAAAATTGTATAATTGTATTATTATCTCCCTTCTACGTGACTTTACCGAAAGAACCAAGAAGATGAATCCCTGCAGTCACGAAAGCTTGAAATCAAGACTCAAAATAATCATACGCGTCGATGTAGAGAATGTAAATGAATAAAGACGAATATTATTGGTTCTTTCGGTAAAGTCACGTAGAAGGGAAATAATAAAATAATTCAAATATTAAATAAAATTCTCTTGCTGTGGATTTCACACCTGATGATGATTGCTTGTGTTGCAGTCGAAACGTCCTGAGAATTTAATTTTTTATATTTTTATTATTTTATTGTTTCCCTTCTACGCGAATTTACCTAAAAAACAAGAATATGAATCCCTGCAGTCACGAAAGCTCTAAATCGAAACAAACCACAAAACTGAGAGTAGAACGGATGTCGGGGGAAGTGCACGACTGTTGAGAAACACGGGAGAGAGGTGGTTGCCCCGCGCGGCATGGAGCAACCGGGTGCCCAACGACAACACAAACTGCTTCTTTCGTGTGGCTGATGTAAGATGCGGAGCAAGGACTGCAATTTCACGTTCAGGTGGCGAAGCCAGATAACCGGCGTCAGGAGGAACGGAGTGTATCATCGCCGTGGTGTCTCCTTCGTATCTGTGGATCGGGGCATTGCGTCATTATACGTTGTCGGTCTGTTCCGGAACACCGCAGTCGCACGCTGATGGAGAGTTTTTTTACTTTCCATTGGTGCATTAGGTATCCGCGTCTGCCATGGTTTGTGCAGATGCGGTTTAGTGTGGACCACGAGCTTCGTAGAAGATAAAACCCAGGGGTTTGTGAGTTCTTTTGAACTCCATTCAGGTCTCCAGGCTTCATGGGGGTTAAATTCGCTTCATTTTCCAACAACAACAGCTGCGATGGCCCTGGGGGCACCAGCGAGTCCCCCAGGGCATTCTCTGGGTGATGGAGCCCTTCAATAAGTCCCAGGGCAGCCACAGGGAGGACTTTGGGGCCTTTTTTACCAATGAGTCCCTGGGGGAAGTATGGGGCAGCAGTCACGTGAATGAACAGTTTTATAGGGGCAGGCCCCTTCTGTGTTTTTTTTAAAGTGGACCTCAGGAGTAGTTCTACAACGTCAACTTCCAAGGAATTTTCGTAACGCACGGCGGCGATGTCTTCCGACCATAGCCGCAGGAAGTTTGGACTGGACATATTTTTTTTTTCCCTGTTTGCTGAAACGAAGCCGGAAGCACGGACGCAATGTAACCCGAGATAATAAACAAATATATGTGAAATAAGAAATGTCAAAGTGAACGCAGCGATTTGTACGGCGTGTGCACCTGTTCCCTTCCTTGCCCGCACCATTCTTAGAGCCACGCATGTTTGCCTGGTATCCGCTTTGCTTTGTTATGTGAAATATTTATTTAACAAAAATATGGACACATCCCACGGCGGAAAATTGCGTGAAGCCTTTTACACGTCATCAAAGGAAGGCATTTACCAAGTGGCGGATGAGTTTTAAGCGGAGATGAGCCTTAACCTGAAGGATTACTTGTAAATTACAGGGAGCTGTAAGTGGGATGCTGTCACTAATGTTGAAACGACTGCACGCGATCCAAGCGGTGGCCGTTGACGGGAAAACAATCCCGTTTTGTGAATCGATGAAGTTGTTCCGGGAGACGGAGTGTTGAAATGCACTCCCGTGGAGGTGCAGGCCTGGTTCCTAGCATCGTAGGGTTGTTGGTGAAATGGCCAGGGTTTGGAGAGGCCTTCATCCACCAGTGGATTGATTATGGCTAATAATGATAATGGTGGTGGTCGTGACATTTTCGCAAGGACCTTAAAACGGAAGTAACGACAGCCACGGCGGTGATGTCGCTTTTGCTGGAGAGGTTCAAAGCTGCCGTTCATCCATTGACATCCTCTCGGAAGGCCACGGCCTATCACGCTCCTCATCAAAGCCATCCTATCGATTAGGGACGCGGTTATGTTCCAGATAAGATCTAGCCTCATTTATACATGTATTATTTAAGGCCGCAGTGTTATTGACGAATTCGTTTTTTGTTATTTATGCATTGTGCACCACTTCCGATGCACTATCACCAATTAATTTGTTTCCTGACCGGGCTCTGAACCACCGACTACAGTATTATATTCTAGCGTGTGGCAATATGTTCAGGAGCTAAATCACAATGTCGAGGTTTGCTAGCCACCCACGGTGAGAGGGCTTCAGCAGAGAGAGAGAGTTGTCGTAGTAGTAGGTTTTTACCCTTTCAACTGGTACAAAACTGACACCTTTATACAAGGGATCATGTTTGCAATAACCGCAACACAAGCAGTCAAAATTCAAACAAAAAGAAACAACTCTGATAATGATGATATGCACTGTCCTTGAAGTTGATTGGTCCACACCCGAGACAGCTTTCCTTAGAGGAGCCTAGAGAGAGTTGTTGTCGTTTTGCTGTTCCTCCTACTACTCTGTTGAAGGAGCGCAGACCACTGTGCGTGTTACTCTGTGGCAGAGGTCGCAACCGGGTACCCGATACCCGTACCCTACCCCGATACCCGGCTACCCGTACCCGGCCGGGTACGGGTCCCCGTTTACGACCCTGGTGCGGCCGGGTACGGGTAGGCCGTGAGTCACTGGTGAGTAACTATTTGTCACTCATTTCCCAACGTCTTGTCTCTTCTCACAATTCAAGTTCCTAGAATCAACCCACCCGTGCCTGCAACATGGCTTCATCCCAGAGGTCGCAATCAGGTACCCGATACCCGTACCCTACCCATACCCGGCCGGGTACGGGTAGGGTACGGGTACGGCCGGGTACAGGTACCCATTTGCGACCCTGGTGCGGCCGGGTACGAGTTCAGGTAAGGAATCAAAACCCGTTTGCGACCTCTGCTCTGTGGTCCATACTTTGGGTCGCATGGCCACAGTCACACTACTGTGGCTTGTCTCTTTAATTTCCCGTTCGTGAAGGAGGTGTGCGCATCAGCCTGTTAATGTTCTACGCTCGTGCTCGATTGTGCATTCAATAGTCGCCCAGTCAAATTCAATATTTTATCGACCCGATGATGAGATGTGGGTGACCCAGGTTGCTAACCTGATCGCTTGCGTTTTCACCTGCTTAAACAAATTTAACTCCACTTAACTTCAAATGCCACGCGCTTTCAAGTGAATACGGTGGCGTGCTACGGAGGTGAGCGGATACAGCTCTGTGCCTGCAGCGTAATGAATGAGTTGTTGAGGCAGTGTCTGATTTCAAGGGATAGGGCACGCCACAGATAATGCAATGAATTCATATTTTAATTCTTATATCTCAGCGGCTCGCCATAACCTCGTAACTCTAGTGTTATGCAAAGCAGGCGACGAGTTGTTTGAATTGAGCTGGGTGACGAGGATATACACTGTGTAACAATAAATGTTTTTTTTGTTCCTGGGTTGTCAGTATTATTTTCTTATTGCTTATGCCTCAAAAGTACAGAAAATGGCGATTATTCCCCACAAACTTTGCTTTTGTGACCAGGACACTGATATTTTGAAATGTACATATTTTCAAAGAGATAACGTGGTGTGCATTTGTGTCATTCCTTCACATAAAGTCCTGGTTACAAAAGCAACGTTTTTAGGGAATAATAGCCATTTTCTATACGTTTGAGGCATAACCAATGAGAAAATAACACTTACTACCCAGGAACAAAAATCGTGTTCCATAGTGAGCTATTGAAGATGAGAGAATGTTCGAAAGTCCAGGAGTGAGAGAGAGATTGAGGAAGAGAAATGTCCTGACCTGGAGTGTCAGTTAAGCGCATCTTGAATGTTTACATGAACACACACAATGATATTAAAGACAAAGATAAAGATCCCCCCCCCTCCTATAGCCTTAAACAGGCTGTTGGGTCAAGTGCTGTTAGCGAGCACCTCTGAACGCTGGCGTGGTGCACGAGGGGGTGGGTGGCCAGCACCACGCCCGGCTGCCTTTATCTCCCCAGTGCAAATGTTTGCACACACACGCTGCACAAGCTACTCATTTAGTGCTGAGTCGACCTAGGGGAAGGCCCCAGGACAAGTTCATGAATAATCGCAGCTGTTATTGGCCAGCAGTCAGGTCAGCCAAAGCACTTGCAGGGCTGCGCCTTTCACCGTTGAATCTTTGCCGCCGCGAACCGTAAATATTCGGAATTTACGAGGTTAGGCGAATTGTTACAAAGCGTACCTCGTGTGGACCGTCCCTTAATAAAAACGAACTGGAAGGGATTTCGCAACGCATTGCAGAAAATAGTAAAAGGGGGGTTGGTTAACCATTCCCAGGCTGAGTTATCGTGTCCAGAGCGATTGTGTCTTACGCTGCGGTTATTCTTTAAGTGCAAACTTTTTTTTTTTGCCAGTGAACTTTAACCCTTTGGTGGCAATCGGTCACAGAAGCGAATTATTATTATTTGTGCTTCGGGGCACACTGCATAGAAACGCGGGGGATCATCATGGCCAGGTAGAGGCAGTCGCTCTCAGTTTACGACTTAACTGCGGGTAATTCCGATGCCGTGATTAGGGCCATGGCAACGTCACACGGAGAACCACTCTTGAGAATGAAACCGATAAGCAGACAATAGCTCTCCTTTATACATCCGTCCGTCTCTCCAACGTCAAAATATTAAAGTGTTTATTTTGCGGAAAACACAACGTACATTTTTTTTTCGTTTCATGTACACTTCATAAGGGTGTTACAGGGTCCCCTTAATAAGCACCCTCGATAAAAAAACAATCTTTGGTAATGAATATCATACTTTCCTTTAATATTATCATTGCGCTTGAGTGAGTCTCATAACTCTCACCAAGTTTTCACGGTGAAGAGTGATGATTCCTACGTGTAATGAAAATCGACGAATTTCTTGCGGTGTAACTGTTTCAAATTTGGACGAAATTTGGCCCACGACGCACAAATTGCACGACTCTTGCGAATGACGTCGCGGGATGTGTAACGTCCACCGTGCGGCGGATGGCTCGTGGTAGTAGAAGTAAGTATTGTTTTCGGTTAACACGCACCACGGTAATATTGACCGGGGCGGTCGCCGGAATTCGAACCGCGCTCCTCTGCAGCGAGCGAGCGCCGCGTCACCGCTGGGGGCTGCGTCACCGTACCAATTCACCGTACCAATTCACCGTACCAAGTCACCGCTTGCTCCCTTTTCCAAGCCACTGCCGGAGGAAGGCCTCACCCCACGCCTTGACGGTCATGCGGGTTGCCAGACCAAACTTCACCAAACTGGGCATGGCCGGTTGGTGACTGGGAGCTGGTGGCGGAGGGTGAGGGGGGGGGGATGTTGGGGTGGGTGGTGGGAACGGGGAAAGATTTCGCCCGCCACTGTTGTTAGCCGTCTTAGCCGGGGAGCCACGGTGGCGGGATGTTAACTTCGTCGCCTATTACACAGGAGGCCGTGGGTTTGATCCCAACCCTGACGCCTGCTGTATATTTGGAGTTTGAATGTCTCTCCTTGTGGTTGCGTGGATTTTTCTCTGGGTCCTCCGGCTCAATGACGTGGCTTGTCACCATGATGAGCCGCTTCGTTGAGCTATCATTTGTGGGGCAGGTCGCTTCTGATAAAGAGCCGTATAGCTCGGTGAGCCTATCCTGGTAAAATACAAAATAGTTTCAATCCTTTAAATAGAACACTGGCTGCCTGGTTCGGTCTGGTCACCTGACTTCGATACCATTGTCCTGCACCCCACTTTCACCAATCCGAGCTGACCAGCGTGGTGAAGTATGGTCAAACAAGATGTCTTCCCCCTTGCCCACTCCCTGCCCCCCCCACCCCGCCCAGCCCAGGACCGACAAGGGCATGTTGGAAACCTTCATCCCCCAGCGGATTGACAAAGGGCTGTAATTAATCTTGGATGCGACATTAGCATTCGCGATTTGCATAACGCTGGCTTAAATCGTAAAAAGAAAAGATCGATTCTCACACGCACGATCTCGACGCGTGCGGCACGCTCGTGATATTCCATTTTAACCTCCCGATCGATTCCATCGTGAGATGCCCTCCCTGGTTGACCTTTAGCCTCTTCCGGCGATTGATGAAGACATCTCTCAAATCGCACGCGGCACCGCCGACCCACCTCGTTCATCTCCTTTTCGTCTGCCGTGGATCGTGGTGGGTGGAAAGGAAAAAAAACACGGCAAGAAATAATAAATCAAACCCCTTGGCGGGTTGTGGAGTTGGGGAATCGTTGGTCTTGCGCCGTGTAAAATTCGCGCTCTTGTACAATACACGTTCGGCCACATTCCAGAGGCTGTTCTCGCCCCGTGTTGTTTAAGGTCAGGGGCCCTGAAATGTCCATCGCACGTTCTTCTCGGGGGCCCTTGCTCCTTGAGATGGGCTTGGCGTGCGCGTACGTGCGCGTACGTGCGTGTACGTGCGCGTACGTGCGTGTACGTGCGCGTGTACTTGCGTGTGTGCGCACGCAGCGGTAGTGTGGAAGCAGTGAGCGCCGCTGCGCTACGGTACCCGGCGACCCGAGTTCGATTCCCGCTCACGGCCAACTCTAGTGACAACTGTCTGAACTTGTGCTGGCCCTCCCCTAGTTCTACTCAGCCTCAAATGAGTAGCCGGTGCGGTGTGTAAACATCGCCACTGGGGGAGACGAAGGCAGTCGGGCGTGGTGCTGGCCACCCACCCCCTCGTGTGCCGGCCTTCATCGGTGCTGCTCGCTAACAGCACTTTCCCCAACAGTCTGTCGAGGCTATACGGTGAATCTTTGTCTTTGCACGCATGCGTGCATGAGGACACGATTGGCGGAGGGTCCCTAACGGCATCGTCCCGGTGCAGCCGCGCTGTTTGAGAATCTGCGCGACAGTGCTTGGGAGCGGGGGACGTTCAGTGTCTCGTAGGCAGAGTCAGCCGCGCTAAAGCCAATGCTGGTGAATTGCCTGATGTTAGGAGGGAAAGACCCTCCCCATTAAGACATGGATCCTAGTAATCATCTTGTCTTACATAATTTCAGTGCGTGGCTTTCATGGATAAGTTGTGGCTGGCAAGGGGGGAATGAAGCCAAATCCATTGTTGTACTGCACTCCCATGCTCCCGAATGTGTGCGCCCTTCCCTTGCCCAGTTTTCACCCACCCGCAGTGACCATTGCGGTGAAGTATGTTCAAAGAACCCCCACTACTCGCGCTACGGGGGCGGATGGTGGGGCGGGAGGTGGTGGGGGAGGGCGGTACACCCTCATTCGTGCGTGCGTTGACACAAAAGAGCCGTACGTGTGCGGTGTGATTATTTATGCATGAGAGCTAGGATGTGACGATGAATCGGCTCATCAATTGAAATGCATTCTTACGCTCGCGACGCGCGCGTGGAAGCGTGCTCGAGATTAAAGTCACCGGCCGATTGGCTCGGCAGCAGGGCCCAGGGGCTCGCAAGTCTGAAGGTTGTGGGATCACATCCTGGGTGGCTGTGGACGGGTTGACTCGTACCATCGTCGTTCCCTCCGGGGTCGATAGGATGAGGACCAACTTTATATTCCTGGGTCTTTCGGTAAAGTCACGTATATTGTTCTAGATTTGAAGCTTTCGTGACTGCAAGGATTCATTTTCTTGGGTGTTTTCGGTAAAGTCACGTAGGTAAAAAATTTAAATTAATAAAAGTAAAATAAAAATCACGACGTTTCGGAGGCAACGGAAGCTTGCATTTCGAAGGCAACGGAAGCTTGTGTTGCCTCCGAAACGTCGTGATTTTTATTTTATTTTACTTTTATTAATTAAATTTTTTTACCTACGTGACTTTACCGACAAAACCCAAGAATATCACGTAGATAGGTTCAAAGAAAATAAATGATTTCAACCTTTCTACGTGACTTTACCGAAAGACCCAAGGATGTGAATTCCTGCAGTCACGAAAGCTTTAAGTCAAGTACCAACTTTGTGGTGGATAGACTCGGCCCCGTCATAGGAATGAGGAATTTCCACCATTGGTCAGGGCTGTAAACGGAAGATGGGCAGCACCGCTGTTCCCGCGTGAGATGCGGATCACTGACTTTGGATGCAAGCGGTGTGCTTGTGGTTAAGCCGTGGAGATGAAGCCACACACGTGTAGGCACTGACATTAGCCGTGGCCGGGATTCCAACGCAGGCCACTCCACTCATGTTTGTAGGGTAAATGCCCTAACCACTGCGCCACCACTCCCAAAATGTTAAAATTACACAAAGACAAAAATACTCCGTATAGCCTTTAACAGACTTATTATTTGTTTCTTTCGGTTAAGTCACGTCTAAAGATAAAATAATAAATTAAATTAAATAATAGAATACGACGTTTCGATTGCAACACAAGCAATCATCATCAGGTATAATGAAATAGCGACATAAAATCTAACCAGAAAACTATAGACAGACATATTAGCAGACAGATATCACCAAGATACATAGCGAGAGCAACACAGGTAACAGAGAGGGGTGATCGTCTCTGTGTGGTGGCCTTAAATAGACAGAGGGGGGGGGCGGAAGCAGAGAGAGGGAGGAGGGTTAGAGAAAAAATTAGCATATCAATGAGTGGTCAACAGACGTGGTGCTGCGAATGCGATGGCACGGCAAGCAAGCCTGAAAATCAGGAGAAGGACACACTAAAATTAAATAACCTAGTAAAATATCGAAATGTAATGTAATACAACACAGAGGGTCGGTCAACACACAATTAACGCATAGCCTGGTTGATTACGTATTTCAAAGATTGCTAAGTTAGAATTTAAGTGTGAACAATCTAAAGAGAGGACACAGGCAGAGATCACCCCTCTCTGTTACCTGTGTTGCTCTCGCTATGTATCTTGGTGATATCTGTCTGCTAATATGTCTGTCTATAGTTTTCTGGTTAGATTTTATGTCGCTATTTCATTATACCTGATGATGATTGCTTGTGTTGCAATCGAAACGTCGTATTCTATTATTTAATTTAATTTATTATTTTATCTTTAGACGTGACTTAACCGAAAGAAACAAATAATAATTCCTGCAGTCACGAAAGTTCTAAAATTAAGACTTTAACAGACTGTTGGGGCAAGTGCTATCAGCGAGCATTTCTGAAGGCCGGCACGGCACACGAAGGGGGTGGGTGGCCAACGCCACGCCCGGCCGCCTTTGTCTCCCCAGTGGCGATGTCTACTATACACCGCACCAGGTACCAATTTTTGCCGAGTCGACCTAGGGGATGCCCAGGACCGTTTCAGATTACCGTCACTGGTGTGTTGGCCGTGAGCGGGATTCGAAGTCGGGTTGCTGGGTTCGTAGTGCAGCACGCTAACCGCTATACTACCGCTCCCATAAAACTACACACAACAACAACCGCCATTCGCCACTAAATGGCGTGACATCACCACAGCGTTTGTGCCAGGTGATGTGCACATTGATGCCACGTGAAGTGTTGAACACCCGTTGGCAGGAGGTCAAGGGGCAGACCCAGGTGCCATGGGTTGACTGACTGAGATGACCGGCCGATGCACCACCTGTGCCCCCTACTGTGCCAACTTGCTGTGTTTTAGCCGCCCGGTGCTACGTTCTTTGTTTTGAGCGTCGCTCCTCTGCCCTCCGTTGTTGTTGGAGGGCGACTGCCTCCAACTGCCCAGTAGCGTCCTTCACGAGCCTCCTCCACAGAGGCCGATCTTGACACCGCTGGTACCAGTCATCGGCAAGTCCACTCAGCTCCACGTCCTCCTGTACTCACCGATGGGACTTTGTCCAGATCTTTCAAGGACTTGTGAGCTCCTCACACAATCCAGCCTGCAGGTTAAACCCTTGATGGATAGTAGGCAGGCCAGCCTAAATGTTTCTAACCGGTGAAGATGTTTCATTACGGGGGTCCATGTTTTGCAAGCATAGAGAAGGAAGGACATGCCTGTGGCCGAGAAGACCTGAAGCTTCGTGTGGAGCGACAGACCAGTTAACTTCCGAACAGCGTTACGCAACCAATGAAAAGATAATGCCGCTCGACTGATTTGGAGTGAGACCTCTGCTGTCAAACCGGAGCTGGTCATGAGTACACTGCCCAGGTATGGGAAACTTTCCACTCTCCCCTCAACTGCCCCATCACCAATTGAGAGTTCTGGGGGTCGAGTGTCTGATGGTACAAAATACCCAGGCAGGTGCTTAGTTTTGGTTGGGCTGATGGTAAGTCCCCACCTTTTAGTGGCACGCTCCAGTTTCAGCAGCAGCGCCTCCAAACCCTCCTCTGAGTGAGCAGGAATTACCAGATCATCGGCATACGTAACATGGTAGACCAATAGGGAGCCATCCCTTTACCACACCTGGGCATCGATCAGCCTCCCATTGTATCTGTACCAGATGGAAATTCCTCTGGTACAGACGATGAGAGTGGGCCTGTCGCTTTTTATCAGACAGCCTGAACACCTCCTCCGTCAGCCAGGGTCTCTGGGGAGGTCTGGACCGTGTACCTAACGCAGCCATTGCAGCTGCATGAGCCATTCCCAAACCTCGCCCAATTCCCCTCGACATCAGGAGGAGTGGGGGACGATGCCAACTCCAGCTGCAAGCGATGATGAAGTTCTCGCTTTCAACTTTAATCAGCAAGCTGAAACTAGGCCACTATGGGTTTGAATGGGGTCCTGGGTGTACACCCACCACCGGAGTGGAAGAATGGCAGACGCATCTTACAGATGACAAGTCGATGGTCAGTGGGCAGATCAGCTCCACGGTAGGCCCTGGTGTCAAGGACATGGGCCCGCATCCGCTGTTCCTTCACTATATAGTCCAGCAGATGTTCTTACTTGGACCCGGCGTGCATCCATGATGTGTGGATGTGCCGATGCCAGAACAGCGTGCATCCATGATGTGCGGATGTGCCGAACAGCGTGTTGGTAATTACAAGCCCATTGGCTGCACACAAGTAGAGCAGCCTTCTACCATTGTTATTGAGCTGATCTGGCCCATGCCTTCCAATTACTCCAGACCATTAAAGTCACCCAACATGATGACTCTATTCTGAGGGGTCACTTTAGCTAGCACCTATAACAGGAGGTCATCGAAGGCATCTGTCTCATCGGCCTTGCCTGCATCCCTCTACTGATGTTCATCTTCGGTGGAGGCATAAGTGACCACGACCACCACTCCTCGCACATATTTCGGCATGCCGAAATATGCCTTGCAGGCCTCGCACATCTTAGCAGATGCTTCCACAGAGTACTTTTTCGCTCTTGTCTTGAGAAAATTGGCCGCAGACATCGCAAAATGCGTCTGCCGGATGCTTGCAGCCTCTCGATGCCATCTCAGAAAAATGCAGATTTGTATCCACTTAGGCAGCTGGAACTAAACTGAACTGGTGGGCTTAAGGCCCCTGTATTATACTACTATTTATATTACTGGAAGGTTCTAGAATGTTCTAGAAGTTACTCCAAGTTTACTCAGCACTGAATCTCTCTGGAATGTTCTGGAAAATATGTGAATTTCTAAATATCACTGTCCTGGTCACAAAAGCAAAGATTGTGTGGAATAATAGCCATTTTATATGCTTTTGAGGCATGGGCAATTAGGAAATAACACTTACTACCCAGGAACAAATTGTTACACAGTGTAATGTATGCATTTTCTTCTTCTTCTTGGTTCTTTCGGTAAAGTCACGTGGAAGGCAAATAAGAAAAATTAAACATAATAAAATACAATTCTCACGACGTTTCGGCCACAACGCAAGCAGCCGTCCTCAGTTGAAGAACAGGTCTGTCGGAAAGACAGCGTCCGAATGAACACCACCAAGCTTGGCAGCGTATATTTAAGCAGGGGTTAGAGGAGGAAGGGCGCCTTGACAAAGGAATTTACATATCAACAGAGGAATTTAGCATATTTATGGTAAATGCAGATCTGGGATTAGTCACTACTTGTGAAATGTGTAGGTGGTGGTGGGGGGGGGGGGGTCAAAGTCATTATGCTCGTGTATTATGTAGGATTAGCAGTAATAAAGGGAGGAAGTAGGATTAGCAGTAATAAAGGGAGGGAAATTTCGATTTAAAGCTTTCGTGACTGCAGGGATTCATCTTCTTGGTTCTTTCGGTAAAGTCACGTAGAAGGGAAATAATAAAAGAATAAAAATAAACCATAATTAAATAATTATTTTGGGGCCTCCTTTGCCAGTACCAAAATATACTAATAGCGTTGTCTTTGAACTGTGCGCCTTTTGGCGTCATCTGGTCGAACACCATATGAGACTAGGCTCTAAAGAAAGCTGTCTCTGGTGTGGACCAATCAGTTTCAAAGACAATGCATAAATTATCAGAGTATTGTTTTTTGTTTGCATTTGACTGCAAGTATTGTGGTTAATGTAAGCATGATTCCTTGCAAAAGGTGTCAGTTTTGTTGCCAGAAAAAAGGGGAAACACCCTATTAGTATAATAATTATTTTATTATGTTTTAAAAAGAAAAAAGGGAGGGAAATTTTAATAGTAAGGAGCTGCAGCAGCCAATTGATTGGCCTACAACTGATTGGCCTACACCAAGAGACAGCCTTCTCTATGGCCTTGCCTCACCACCGGTGTTAGGCCAGAGAGCGCCAAAAGGTGAACGGCCCAAGTGGCGATGCAACTGTCAAAGCATCACTAGCTCGGGTTGAGCAGTGATATCTGTGGGACCTTTGTTTGTCAGTATCACAGTGGTGAAAACAAATAGGAGAAATAGGCTTTGCCCTTTCCGGCAACAGAACGGGTGTTTTGCATCCTGCAAAGCAACGGTTCGCAAGGCATTGCGGATTTGCACAGCACCCACGTGCGAGTGCTCTTCGGGGATGTTTATTTTATAGGGGGCGACTTTTGGTCATCGGCCTGTACGCGATTCTATGTGTCTATGTGGGGGGCGGTCCTTTGTTTAAGTCGAGAGGTCTCCGCGTGAATCAGTGAGCCTCTGCGTGAGGCTGTATATGTTATGCGGCTGTCAATGCAATCAGCGTCGTTTTATTTAGCCTCTAAATGCTGTCTAGTTTTCAGACGCTGTATATGAAACGGTTGGCTCTTTGTTTTGTCGAGGAAGTCTCGATGCGAGTCTGTGGATCTCAATGTGAGTTCGCGCAATACAATGTGAATCGAAATAGCGGTGAAGTCAGGTATCCGTATGAGTCTGTGTCTTTATGTAAGTCTATGGGCCGCTGTGGGAGGCTGTGTATCTCACTCGGTCAATACAATAGAACATATGTATGTATGCCGAGCTCAAATGCAACCGTGTTTCAAATGGCTAATATGAAACGATGGGTATTTTGTTGGGAGACGCAGTCAGTCGTAGGTATTTGTGCGAGTCTATGGGTCTCCATGTAGGTATGGGTGTCTCTGTGAATCCATGGGTCTCTGTGTGAGTTTATGGATCTCTATGACGAGGAATACAACGCAATGTGGATGTATTTAGCATTGGAATGGAACCTCATCTCAGAACACTGTATAGCAGCAGTCGGCATGTTTATCGCATCCATAGATGCAGTTTGTCACGTGCCTGTATGCATGTCCTTGGATCTATCTCTATTTAAGTCTTGGATCTATCTCTATTTAAGTCTTGGATCTATCTCTTTTTAAGTCTTGGATCTGTCTCTATTTAAGTCTTGGATCTGTCTCTATTTAAGTCTCGGATCTATCTCTATTTAAGTCTTGGATCTATCTCTATTTAAGTCTTGGATCTATCTCTATTTAAGTCTTGGATCTGTCTCTATTTAAGTCTTGGATCTGTCTCTATTTAAGTCTTGGATCTATCTCTATTTAAGTCTTGGATCTGTCTCTATTTAAGTCTTGGATCTGTCTCTATTTAAGTCTTGGATCTATCTCTATTTAAGTCTTGGATCTATCTCTATTTAAGTCTTGGATCTGTCTCTATTTAAGTCTTGGATCTATCTCTATTTAAGTCTTGGATCTATCTCTATTTAAGTCTTGGATCTATCTCTATTTAAGTCTTGGATCTATCTCTATTTAAGTCTTGGATCTATCTCTATTTAAGTCTTGGATCTATCTCTATTTAAGTCTTGGATCTATCTCTATTTAAGTCTTGGATCTATCTCTATTTAAGTCTTGGATCTATCTCTATTTAAGTCTTGGATCTATCTCTATTTAAGTCTTGGATCTATCTCTATTTAAGTCTTGGATCTATCTCTATTTAAGTCTTGGATCTATCTCTATTTAAGTCTTGGATCTATCTCTATTTAAGTCTTGGATCTGTCTCTATTTAAGTCTTGGATCTATCTCTATTTAAGTCTTGGATCTATCTCTATTTAAGTCTTGGATCTATCTCTATTTAAGTCTTGGATCTGTCTCTATTTAAGTCTTGGATCTATCTCTATTTAAGTCTTGGATCTATCTCTATTTAAGTCTTGGATCTATCTCTATTTAAGTCTTGGATCTATCTCTATTTAAGTCTTGGATCTATCTCTATTTAAGTCTTGGATCTATCTCTATTTAAGTCTTGGATCTATCTCTATTTAAGTCTTGGATCTATCTCTATTTAAGTCTTGGATCTATCTCTATTTAAGTCTTGGATCTGTCTCTATTTAAGTCTTGGATCTGTCTCTATTTAAGTCTTGGATCTATCTCTATTTAAGTCTTGGATCTATCTCTATTTAAGTCTTGGATCTATCTCTATTTAAGTCTTGGATCTGTCTCTATTTAAGTCTTGGATCTATCTCTATTTAAGTCTTGGATCTATCTCTATTTAAGTCTTGGATCTATCTCTATTTAAGTCTTGGATCTATCTCTATTTAAGTCTTGGATCTATCTCTATTTAAGTCTTGGATCTATCTCTATTTAAGTCTTGGATCTATCTCTATTTAAGTCTTGGATCTATCTCTATTTAAGTCTTGGATCTATCTCTATTTAAGTCTTGGATCTGTCTCTATTTAAGTCTCGGATCTATCTCTATTTAAGTCTTGGATCTGTCTCTATTTAAGTCTTGGATCTGTCTCTATTTAAGTCTTGGATCTGTCTCTATTTAAGTCTTGGATCTGTCTCTATTTAAGTCTTGGATCTGTCTCTATCTGTCGGCTTTTTGAGTTTAATTTGTTGTCCTTCCACCCGCACCTCCGATTAGCACGGGTGGCTACGTACGCTGGGAAAGAAGTTCTACATGCGTACATACAAAATCAGCGGGTCTCTGTGCAAGTCTGGCAACCTGGGTGCGAGTCCTTGGGTCTCTACGCGAGGCTGTGGATCTCCGCGACAGTCAAATACGGTCCGACGTGGCTTCACGTCGCGCTCCGAACGCCACTCTGATATCAAGACGCCGCCTTGTACGAATTTGTGGATCGTATTTACTTTCGTTGAGTGAGGAGCGGTGCGGGTTAGTCGGTCGGTAGTTCAAAAGAACTCGCAAACGAACACCTTGTTGTGAAAGTCCCAACGCAGAAGGTCTCCGTTTTTTAGTTTTACTCGAAGCTCCATGGTCCACCCTGAACCGCATCCAGTGCACAAACCATGGCGGGTGCAGATACTTGATGCACAAATGGAAAATGGAAAACTTCCCAGTAATGTGCGGCTGTGGTCATCTGGAACAGACCGTACAACAGAAAAACTATTTAAAAAATCTGTTTTTTTACTAGGTAAGGCCCACTGAGCTATATAGCTCCTTTTCAGAAGCGACCTGGCCACAAATGATAGCTCAACGATTTGGCTTATCAAGTGGAAATTTAGAGCAGCCAAATTCCACGCGATCACGGGGAGAACACGCAAACTCCAAATATACAGCAGGTGTCAGGGTCGGGATCGAACCCACGACCTCCTGTATACCAGGCGAATTAGTTAACATCTCCTAGCCACCGTGATGATGATGAGAGAGAGAGAGAGACGCAAACTCCAAATATACAGCAGCAGGCGTCAGGGTCGGGATCGAACCCACGACCTCCTGTATACCAGGCGAATTAGTTAACATCTCCTAGCCACCGTGATGATGATGAGAGAGAGAGAGAGACGCATACTCCAAATATACAGCAGCAGGCATCAGGGTCGGGATCGAACCCACGACCTCCTGTATACCAGGCGAGGTAGTTAACATCTCCTAGCCACCGTGATGATGATGAGAGAGAGAGAGAGAGACGCATACTCCAAATATACAGCAGCAGGCATCAGGGTCGGGTTCGAACCCACGACCTCCTGTATACCAGGCGAGGTAGTTAACATCTCCTAGCCACCGTGATGATGATGAGAGAGAGAGAGAGAGACGCATACTCCAAATATACAGCAGCAGGCATCAGGGTCGGGTTCGAACCCACGACCTCCTGTATACCAGGCGAGGTAGTTAACATCTCCTAGCCACCGTGATGATGATGAGAGAGAGAGAGAGAGACGCATACTCCAAATATACAGCTGCAGGCATCAGGGTCGGGTTCGAACCCACGACCTCCTGTATACCAGGCGAGGTAGTTAACATCTCCTAGCCACTGTGATGATGATGAGAGAGAGAGAGAGAGACGCATACTCCAAATATACAGCAGCAGGCGTCAGGGTCGGGATCGAACCCACGACCTCCTGTATACCAGGCGAGGTAGTTAACATCTCCTAGCCACCGTGATGATGATGAGAGAGAGAGAGAGAGACGCAAACTCCAAATATACAGCAGCAGGCGTCAGGGTCGGGATCGAACCCACGACCTCCTGTATACCAGGCGAGGTAGTTAACATCTCCTAGCCACCGTGATGATGATGAGAGAGAGAGAGAGACGCATACTCCAAATATACAGCAGCAGGCGTCAGGGTCGGGATCGAACCCACGACCTCCTGTATACCAGGCGAGGTAGTTAACATCTCCTAGCCACCGTGATGATGATGAGAGAGAGAGAGAGACGCATACTCCAAATATACAGCAGCAGGCATCAGGGTCGGGATCGCACCCACGACCTCCTGTATACCAGGCGAATTAGTTAACATCTCCTAGCCACCGTGATGATGATGAGAGAGAGAGAGAGACGCATACTCCAAATATACAGCAGCAGGCGTCAGGGTCGGGTTCGAACCCACGACCTCCTGTGTACCAGGCGAGGTAGTTAACATCTCCTAGCCACCGTGGCACAATTCCCGATCCACGAATACGAGGGAGACACCGCGTCGACGCACTCCGCTGCTGCTGACGCGGTTGTCTGCCTTGACCACCTGAATGTGAGACCGTTTGTCGTAGCTCTGCATCTAACAGAAGCCGAACAAAAGCAGAAGAGTCGGTCGGTCGCGACTCGGCGGGAGAGACGGTGGCGGCGGCGTGAGAACTGTTGGCAGAGGAGTAGAGAACTGACGCGACGAGGTGGTGGTACGGGGGCTGGGGTGGGGGGCAGCGCAACGTTGGTAGCTCAAACGCACAGGAAGAGGCATCATCCATACAGTGTTTCCCCTCTCTCCCCACCGCCTCCACCGTTTAGGATTATACAAACACATGCAGCGGGCGGGGGGCGGGGGTGTACTGCCCGGTGCGAAACGCATGCACACACACATTCAGAGCTCGTGTTGCAATCGGAGGATAGCCCCGAGCTGTTGGCATTTGAGTCGTGCGAGTGCGTGCGTGTGTGCGAGTGCGTGCGTGTGTGCGTGCGTGTGTGCGTGCGTGCGTGTGCGTGCGTGTTTGTGCGTGCGTGTTTGTGTGCGTACGTGTGTGTGTGTGCGTGTGTGCGTGCGTGTATGGCGCGTGTGTGCGTGCGTGTGCGTGCGCGTGTGTGCGTGCGTGTGTGCGTGCGTGCGTGTGTGCGTGCGTGCGTGTCTTGGGAACGGTGGCGCCGCAGTTGGCGCTGCCATTGGTAGCTCACAAAGCAATCGGAGGATAGCCCTGGGCTGTTGGCATTTGAGTCGTGGTGTCTGTTCTATGTGTGTGTGTACATTGCTTAGTGCAGTGGTGAGCGCACTGTTCCATAAACCAAGCAACTTAAATTACGTATCTATTTATATTACAGCTGAAGTGTTGTCATTACTTTTTTATCTCATCTGGACCGGTCCTGGGGCTGGTGCTTTGCGCAAACATCAGCAAACCAGGGGTGCGTGTGTGTGTATGTTGAGCCTCTTTTGCACCGTACGTAGCGTCGTGAGCGGCCATACCGCACCCCATTGTGCACGCTTACCAGCCCTCATAGGTGCTACTCACTAACAGCACTTGCCCCGAGAGTCTATGTGGGCTACACGGGGGATCTTTGTCCATGGTGTGCATGTGAGGATTTCCCTTCCTTCCTTCCTTGGAGTGGCACATGCAAATATTCTCCCGTGACACACAGGGTTTTAAGCAAACAAAGCATCTGTACTGGGTATTGACCCTTCAAGGCTTCACCCAAGTTTACCTTTCCTTACACGTGTTCAATTACACTGCCACTCTGGCTTTTACTGCTACGAAGCTCATGGTCCACCCTAAATTGCATCCCCCCTGCACAAACCACGGCAGATGCGGATACCTGAAGCACAAATGGAAAATGAAAAACTCTCCCAGTAGTAGTGTGCGACTGTGATCGTCCAGAACAGAGACCGTACGACGTCCAGCGACGCAGTGCCGCCCTATCCACTAATACGGTGGAGACATCGCGACGATGATACGCGGTTATCTGGCTTGCCCACCCGAATGTGCCGTTGTAGTCGTTGCTCTGCATCTATATCAGCCGTACGTCGACAAGAAGAAGAAGACCTCCACAGCGCTTTCATGCTTCACCCACTGGGCTCGCAATACAGAGGCCGCCAGTTTTTCGTGATTGTGCAGGTTTCTCAAATCCCCCCCCCCCCATCTCCCGTCGTCTTTCTCCACCCAGCAGCATGCACGTGTTGACCACGCGTTGTGGGGTAAAGTGTGGGTAGCTCCCACCGCCTTCAAAAACATCAGGCAAGTGTTGAAAGAGTAGACCAAATGCCCTCAGAGGGATTCGCTGTAGCTTCCATTTTTTTCCCTCCGGCGTTAACGTAAGCGAGCGATTGCGGGGCCGTGCACCTGTGTACCCTTTAAATTATTTCAATTAAATCGCCGTCTTCCCTGGCGGATGTCGATGAAACATTGCCGGCAGTCATTAAAATCCGTGTTGGGAATGTGACTTTGTGGCGGTGACGATAATAGTTTGAATATGGCCATGGTTTAAATTTCGATTTAAAGCTTTCGTGACTGCAGGGATTCATCTTCTTGGTTCTTTCGGTAAAGTCACGTAGAATGGAAATAATAAAATAATAAAAATAAAACATAATAAAATAATTCTCACGACGTTTCGGCCACAACGCAAGCAGCCGTCCTCAGAGTCATTCAGACTCTGTCTTCTCGACAGACCTTCTCTCCACCTGAGGACGGCTGCTTGCGTTGTGGCCGAAACGTCGTGAGAATTATTTTATTATGTTTTATTTTTTATTATTTTATTATTTCCATTCTACGTGACTTTACCGAAATAACCAAGAAGATGGCCATGGTTTTCCCAAGAATGCTTCACCGGTTCCCAAGACCGTGTGCGCTCCACCCCCCTCCATCAGATGTGCCCAATCTCATCAGATCTCGTAAGCTCAGCAGGTTTGGGCCTGGTCAGCGCTTACATGGGTGACCGCCATGCATTACTTTCTGTCGGCTGCGAAACTGTGTTGTGTTGCAGCGGAACGCTGTGCGGCAATCAATTTTGTTTTACTGCTCCCTGCGCTAACCAAGTATGTATACTCTTTGGTTCTTTCGGTAAAGTCACATAGGTGAAAATGAAAATAATAATAAAATAATAATAAAATAACGTAATAAAATAATAAAAATAAAAATGAAAATAACTAAATTAAATCGCGACGTTTCGGAAGCAACACAATTTGCCGGAGCAAATTATTTCTTGCTGTGGCTGTCCCACCTGATGACGGAGGCTTGTGTTGCTTCCGAAACGTCGTGATTTAATTTAGTTGTTTTCATTTAGATAAAATGTTATTTTTATTTATTTATTTATTCTTATTATTATTTATTTTCACCTACGTGACTTTACCGAAAGAACCAAAGAGTATGGATCCTTGCAGTCACGAAAACTTCAAATCTACAATTGACCAAGTATGGGCAAGCAATCGAGATGACCCAGCCAGCCCGGCATGGGGGGAGCCATTCGGTCCGGCAGTGGATTGGCATGTGGGCTATTAAGCATTGGATTGAACATTCGAATTGTGACAATTCATTGAATCTCAAGAGTGGGTGGTGGGGGCACGTGGGGGGCTAAGGGTCTGTGGAGCGGACGGGTAAATAATGACACCGCTAATCCTCGGGTGGATTACGTTTTTTTTTATTTTGTCTCCTAGGTTCATGCAAGGTACCCCGGAAGCCCGGCTGTGTAATTGTTCTTCGAGGTCGGGTGCGTGTGATTTAACGAGAGTGTGTGTTTTAATGAAAGCTGACTTATTAAGTGCTCTGAGCCTCCGTAGGGCCGGGCAGAGCCACGGAGCTCTCTTACTTTATTGACCCCCGTGCACTAAGAGGCCCTGCTTGTATAATATTAATGCGGCATCGATTGATGTTGCCCGGGCGTGCCGTTTTATTTTTTTAAAGCACGCGTTCCGATGTGACGTCGGGGGTTAGCGCACCGCTGTTGCTCCGATCCCGGCGACCCCGGGTTCGACTCCCGCTCATGGTCAACACAGTTGACGTATTATCTGAACCGGTCCTGGGCTTCCCCTAGGTCGACTCGGCCTCTAATGAGTACCTGGTGCGGTGTGTCAACATGGTTGTTGACCACCACCCCCTCGTGTCATGTGCCGGCCTTCATAGGCGCTGCTCGCTAATAGCATTTACTTCAACAGCCTGTTAAGGCTACAAGGGGGATCTTTGTCTTTTGTGTGTTGTCGAAAGGCAGGGGAACTACATCGGGCAGATGAACGACGCTCACAACAATGAGTGGAGCGTCGGGTGGATTAACGGTATAATTGACACAGTGGGTGCACAGATGGAGCATCTGTCAGTCATCTCAGTTAGTCAACTCATGGCACCTGGGTCTGTTCCGTGACCTCCTGCCAGCGGGCCTTTGACATTTCACGTGGCCTCAAAGTGCACCTAGCTTGGCACAGACACTGTAGTGGCATCACCGCCACTTAGTGGTGAACGGCGGTGGTTGTTGTTGTCGTGTGTTGTCGGCCGCCCCAGTTAAACCTAAACAATTTGTATTTTACCAGCTAAGGCCTCACTGAGCTATGTAGCTATTTTTCAGAAGCGACCTGGCCACAAATGATAGCTCATCGAAGTGGCTTGTCACGTGGAAATGTATAGCAGCAGCCAAGTAATTTAAACGAGTGATGATTCTAAAAGCAGAGGGAAAAACCAGAAGACCCGGAGCAAAATCCACGCGACCACGAGGAGAGACATGCAAACTCCAAATATATGGGCGTCAGGGTCAGGATCGAACCCACGACCTCCTGCATACCACGCAAGGGAGCTAACATCTCGCCACTGTGGCACCCCAGTTACACACCTACCGTGCCTGCCACAGTAGGTGCTCACTCATAGCATGGCTCAGTGGTAGGGGATGCTTGTGTGTTTGTGCGCATGTGTATTCATGTGCTTGTGTTTGTCTATCTGTGGGGGAGCGGTGGTGTAGTGGTTAGTGCGCTACGCTACGAACCCGCTGACCAGAGTTCGATTCCTGGTCACAGCCAATATTGGTGACGAATATCTGAATTGGTCTGACGCCTTCTCTAGATCATTCTCGTCCTTGAATGAGTACCTGGTGCAGTTCGTATACATCAGTCCTGGGGAAACAACGGCGGCCGGCCATGGTGCTGGTCACATCACCCCCTCATGTGCTGTGCCGGCATTCATAGGTGCTCGCGAATAGCACTTGACCGAAAAGCCTGTCAACACTTATAGGGGTGGGCTTTTGTCTCTGTGCTGATACCCGTAGCCTGTAACACCAGTATCGGTACAACCCGTGTCTCTCTACCCCAGTATCTCCGTAGAAGAAAGACGGTCAACGGATCGTGCGCTTTTGTGGCCGTCTGGAACGCTCTTCCTTCTAGTATTTGGAAGCCACTGGAGCAATGCACTTTTAAATCTAGATTGAAAACTAATTTCTTTAGAACTGCTTTTTGTGTTTAATTAGGTAGGCTACGTACGGTACGAAAGAAGTTCAACATGTCTCAATACGCATTGTAACGCCTGTATCGGCTCGACTCGTTTGTCTCTCTACCCGAGAATCTCCGTAGCCTGTAACACCTGCATCGGTAACAGAATCGTGAGCTTTATCTTGGTAGAAACCCAACGAGCGACGAAGCTCTTGTTCGCTCGACGCTCTCTGAGTCCCCCTCTCCGTGTGGCCGTTGTCAACAGGCTGCTCGACATCCCGCTCATCAGCATCATGCGGGGCCTGTGGTTCGTGGGCGGCTTCCACTGGGTCAAGGTGAAGGGCCGCCCGGCATCCACGGAGGAGGCCCCCATCGTTGCCGTGGCGCCGCACTCATCATACTTCGACGCCATCCCCGTCACCATGGGGATGTCCTCCATCGTGGCCAAGAGCGAGAGCCAGGAGGTCCCCATCTGGGGCAGTGAGTCTCCTCTTCCTCCTCCTCCTCTTCATCCTCCTCTTCCACCTGCTCCTCATCCTCCTCTCCCCATGTGACCTGTAAGACCGTGCCAGTGTCACGCTCCTATAGGGGCGACTCACAGTCTTAACAGGGACCTGTAACACCGCTTAGCCGAATTTGGTCCCATAACAAAAACAACTGTGAGTTTTAACAGCAAGCGAGTATTATTTTACTCGTATTATTACCATTGTTGTGCTTGTTTACCCAGGAAAGGCTCTCCGAGTCCCATGAATCTTTTTCCAGAAGGCTCTGCCAAGTTTTCTTAGTTGGGGGGTGGGGGGGCAGGGGTGATGGTTGCTATGTTTCATTCCAGTTAAGGTGTAATTCTTTCGAATTTTGCTAAATATGGACTGTGACCCCGGCACAATGGCCTGCTCTAGCGAGTGACATTGCGGGGACATTTAATGTGCCGCTGTGAAGCGATCGGCACGTACTAACAGGGCCCCCCAACACAAGGTTGCCCTCCAGGGTCTCTGTAAATCGTCCAGGGTGCTTAAGGGGAGAACAACTCGGCCCTAAAATCCTCGCCGGGTCGTTATAGAGGCATCCCCTTATGGTCTAATATGGCCGTCACGAGCCTTTACCAGCTTATAACCCTAAACCACATCTTCACAAACCACGGCAGCAGATGCCCGTACTAGATGCGCGAGTGGAAAATGTAAATCTCTCTCCGGCAGCGTGCGGAGATTGCGGTCACCGCACAGGACTCGGCCACGGAACTTCGGGGCTTATGGGCGGTCGCCGTTTTCACGACGGTACAACGCTTCCTGGAAACCCCGCGTCGTCGTAAATGGGATTGTCGTGAAGCCGGAACGCCCGTTGTCCCGTAGGCGGTAGAGGCGGTGTTATTTTTTTCCTTTTATCAGCCGAATTTTAACGGGGTTTAAGCGGTGAAAATCATCCACAAAACCACTTGAGAAGAACAAAAGCTCCATGCCAAAGTCACGTCAGAAACCAGACAGACTCTGTTCACATGCGTTCGAAGTCGTGTCGGAAGATGCGCCCTAAATCAAGTTTCTGTAGAATCGATTCACGGTGCCGTTATTATATAAACATCGTAAATGTGGATAGTCGTCGTAAATCGAACAGCCGTAAATCGTAACGACTCCCATTTTCCAATTCACAAATAAGGAGGAGGAGGCATCATCCCAGCAGTGATGATTCACCACTCCGCTGCTAATCCTGACGCAATCGTCCGGCACAACCACCTCGATGTAGAATCATGAAGACGGCGCCATACCATCTGGCGGTTACCCTCTTTGGAAGACTCCTTTACGTAACCATCGCTCCGTCCATTGGATGCTCGGAGATATGGCCCCGTGCCACCGCGGCCGGTAGAGGCTGTGAGCACGAGCCGTGGCGTCGTGGTTAATCGATCGAGTGCGTCGGCGGTGGTGGCGGCGTTGCGTGTGCGGGGCACAGCGCCATGTGTGTTTGTCCACGTGTTTGTCCATGTGTGTTTGTCCACGTGTGTTGTCCGCGTGTGTTTGTCCGCGTGTGTTTGTCCGCGTGTGTTTGTCCGCGTGTGTTTGTCCACGTGTGCTTGTCCACGTGTGCTTGTCCACGTGTGTTTGTCCACGTGTGCTTGTCCACGTGTGCTTGTCCACGTGTGTTTGTCCACGTGTGTTTGTCCACGTGTGTATGTCCACGTGTGTATGTCCACGTTTGTTTGTCCACGTGTGTTTGTCCACGTGTGTATGTCCACGTGTGTATGTCCACGTGTGTATGTCCACGTGCGCTTGTCCACGTGTGTTTGTCCACGTGTGTTTGTCCACGTGTCTTTGTCCACGTTTGTTTGTCCATGTGTGTTTGTCCACGTGTGTATGTCCACGTGTCTTTGTCCACGTGTGTTTGTCCACGTGTGTTTGCCCACGCGTGTTTGTCCACGTGCGTTTGTCCACGTGCGTTTGTCCACGTGCGTTTGTCCACGTGCGTTTGTCCATGTGTGTTTGTCCACGTGTGTATGTCCACGTGTCTTTGTCCACGTGTGCTTGCCCACGCGTGTTTGTCCACGTGCGTTTGTCCACGTGTGTTTGTCCACGTGTGTATGTCCACGTGTCTTTGTCCACGTGCGTTTGTCCACGTGCGTTTGTCCACGTGTGTTTGTCCACGTGCGTTTGTCCACGTGTGTTTGTCCACGCGTGTTTGTCCACGTGCGTTTGTCCACGTGTGTTTGTCCACGTGTGTTTGTCCACGTGCGTTTGTCCACGCGTGTTTGTCCACGTGCGTTTGTCCACGCGTGTTTGTCCACGTGCGTTTGTCCACGTGTGTTTGTCCACGTGTGTTTGTCCACTTGTGTTTGTCCACGTGTGCTTGTCCACGTGTGCTTGTCCACGTGTGCTTGTCCACGTGTGTTTGTCCACGTGTGTTTGTCCACGCGTGTTTGTCCACGTGTGCTTGTCCACGTGTGTTTGTCCACGTGTGCTTGTCCACGTGTGTTTGTCCACGTGTGCTTGTCCACGTGTGCTTGTCCACGTGTGTTTGTCCACGCGTGTTTGTCCACGTGTGCTTATCCACGTGTGTTTGTCCACGTGTGCTTGTCCACGTGTGCTTGTCCACGCGTGTTTGTCCGCGTGTTTGTCCGCGTGTGTTGTCCGCGTGTGTTTGTCCGCGTGTGTTTGTCCGCGTGTGCTTGTCCGCGTGTGCTTGTCCACGTGTGCTTGTCCACGTGTGTTTGTCCACGTGTGCTTGTCCACGTGTGCTTGTCCACGTGTGTTTGTCCACGTGTGTTTGTCCACGTGTGTGCGTGGTACTGGGGAGCCGTAGTGCAACGGGGCTAGCACACTGCGACGAACCAAGCCACTGAAGTTTAATTCCCGCTCACGGCCACCAACACCGGTGACGATGATATGAACCGGTCCTGGGCCTCCCCTAGGTGGACTCAGCCTCAAGTGAGTACCTGGTACAGTGTATAAACATCAGCAGTGGGGGGAGAGACAAAGGTGGCCGGGTGCAGTGCTGTTTGCCACGCCGCCACCTCCCTCGTATGCCGTGTCGACCTCACAGGTACGCGCTAACAGCGCTTGCCCCGACAGGCTGTTATTGGAGGCGATACGGACGATCGTCTTGGTGGGGCGCAGCGCCATGGCACGTCACAAGGATGGGACGCGTCCAGAACACATTCCAGCATTTTCGTAAAGACGCACGACGATGGGAAGCACATGGGATGGGTAGAAAATAGCATCAGGCTCCACTCGGCAGAATGCCATCAAAGTCACGATGATGATGATGATAATTACAATAATGGCCTTTGTCTTTATCTGGATTGAAAACGAATTTGTTCAGAAGTGCTTATTTGTGTTTAGTTTGTTGTCTTTACACCGCACCTCCGTTTAGCACGGTTGGCTACGTGCGGTGTGAAAGATGTTCAACATACATCTATATATATAAAAAAGGGAAATTTGTGAATGTGTGTCTGTTGGAAATGTTTTGCATACTTCCCAACATGCAACACACTTGAAAGTTGCCATGTGGGCAGTTTCCAGACTGTAAACAATGCAAAAAGTATAAAAATAGACTTTTGTATTTTGAGGGGGGGGGGGGGGCACAATATTGGATATATTTTGCACGGCAAGTGAGCGGTGACGTCACATCTGTGATGTCACGCAAGTCTCGGGCGAAGCCGGGTAGTAAAGCTAGTGGTACATATATATCCCGAAGAGCCTCACTGACTACCACGACTCGTGTTGGCGACAGGGTGGCACGAGTGGTAACGCTCGCTCCTCGCAGGAAGAACGGCCTGGGTTCGATTCTCAACACTGGCGGCTTTCTCTGTCTAGTTTGTGTGTACTCCTCCCTGTTGGCGCAAGTGCTGTTAGTGAGCTTCTATGAAGGCCGGCATGGCACGCGATGGGGGTGGGTGACCAGCACCACGCCCAGCCGCCTTTGTCTCCCCAGTAACGATATTCCCTTGGCACTCATTTGAGGCTGAGTCGACCTAGGGGAGGCCCGGGACCGGTTCAGATAATCGTCACTGGTGTTGGCCGTGAGCGGGAATCTGAGTCTGGTCGCCGGGTTCGTAGCGCAGCGCGCAACCACTGCACCACCACTCCCCACAATATATACACACACACACAGACTACGACTCGCTACTCAACTCCACACTTTCGACAATTCACATCCCGATCCACGAGGTCAAAACAGCGCTGGCAAAAAGCATTCGCCTTCATTGGAGCTCCTCGGCACGTCGGGGCATTTTCACTTTCATATCTTCGTACGTTGAACCTCTTTCGCCAACGTACGTGCCAACCGGGGGTGCGGAAAGGTCGACCAAGTAAACACGCGAAAAAATTCACCCAGATCTCCTGCGACCTCGGATGCCAAGCAGAGCTCCGAGTCGAGAGTGTGTTTGAATGTTTCAGTGGCCACTCAAGTCGGCTTCATTTCCCACGTGTAGGTGTGGAGGCTTTCCGGAAGTTAGATGCGTTTCGATAGCAGAGGTTCGCGGTTTGAATTCGGCAGGCTGCCCTGGTTATTACTGCACGTTCGAGGAGGTTGACCTCCCCCCTTGGGGTCAAGCTCCCGAGTGTGTACATCTCTGGGCTTGGTGCTGTGCAACTGCCAGGGTGGCCAATGTTGCCAGATTGGGCCAGATTGTAATCTGCCCCCTCCCCCCCGCCCGCCGCTGCCAACTGTTCGATTGCAACAGAAAAACAAAAACTCAACGTCGCACTTTCTTCCAGGCCTCGATGCTCGCATTTGTGCGCGCGATGATTCGGTCAGTCGGCCGGCCAGCCACTCTGTTTCCGTCGAGGAGAAGTCGGGATAGAAAGTACGATCTTGATTTGAAGCTTTCGTGACTGCAGGAATCTCCATACTCTTTGGTTCTTTCGGTAAAGTCACGTGGGTAGAAAGTTCATCTTCTTGGTTCTTTCGGTAAAGTCACGTAGAAGGGAAATAATAAAATAATAAAATTTTTACATAATAAAATACAATTCTCACGACGTTTCGGCCACAACGCAAGCAGCCGTCCTCAGGTGAAGAACAGGTATGTCGGAAAGACAGCTTCTACGTAACTTTACCGAAAGAACCAAGAAGATGAATCCCTGCATTCACGAAAGCTTTAAATCGAAAAAAGGTAGAAAGTTAATAGATCACGACGTTTCGATCGCAACACAAGCAGCCGTCGTCACGTGAGACGATCACAGCGGGAGAACTGCTGAAGCAGGACAAAGATCTGCTCCTACGTCAGCTGTTCCTCTGCTGTGTTTGTTTCACAATTTTTTTTTTTACAATTTGAGCGAATTTCATTTATTGAGTAGCTTCGTCGTCGTCAATCATGATCAATCCACTGCTGGATGAAGGCCATTGCTTGCGTTTTTTTATAATCCACCGGGTACCTGCGCCCGAGACGATTTAATTGCTCCGCTTGCGTGGTGGGGATCCTCTCAGATGGGTTTCGCCCTCCCCCCCTCCCATCCTTTGTCTGACATTCCTTGACGAGTCTCGCCCATCGGCCAACTCGCCCTCTCTCTTAACGGCACGGGTCCTGGCCGAGCCCGCCTGCTTTTCTCAACTCTCAACGTGACGTCTCTGATTTGTGTCCGTTCTCAAATCCACGTGTTCCTCTTCCCACCCCCCCCCCCTGTCTCTCAATGTAAATCCAAGGAATGCAACCCTCCACGCGTCTGGGTGGCACGGGTGGCGCTGTGGTTTCCCTTCCATTTACAATCGACATCACTACGCACGCGTTCAGAGTGCTTGGCCGCTATAAATTTCCACGTGATCATAAGCCACTTCGTTGAGCTATCGTTTGTGATCGGCAGGCCGCTTCCGAAAAGAGCTGTGTAGTTCAGTGGGCCTTACCTGGTAAGATAACAATGGTATAGTGTAATACTTGTGCATCACACCAAGAAAGTTCTGGGTTCGATTCCTCACTCGGGTTCCTTTGTGTGTGGTCTGTATGCCCCCCCCCGCCCATAGCTATAAACACACGCACACAATCATTGGAACCTCATTTTCCGGTAAAAAAATATGATAATTGTTTTTTTACCCTTCTATCTGGCAACAAAACTGACACCTTTTTTACAAGGAGTCATGTTTGCATAGACCACAATGTCTGCAGTCATAATGCAAACAAAAAACATAACTCTGATAATGTATGCACAGTCCTTGAAGTTGATTGGTCCACACCCGAGACAGCTTTCCTTAGAGCCTAGTCTCACATGGGTTGGACCAGATAACGCCAAAAGGCGCACAACTCAAAGACAATGCACAACTCAAAGACAATTGCACCATCATAGAAAAAGGTGCCAGTTTTGTTGCCAGATAAAAGGGTAAAAAAACAATTATCATATTTTTTTACTGGCAAATGAGGTACCAATGGTGTAAATGCTTACCCCGAGCTCTCATACTCTGATGGTGCATTGTCTTTGAGTTGTGCGCCTTTTGGCGTCATCTGGTCCAACCCATGTGAGACTAGGCTCTAAGGAAAGCTGTCTCGGGTGTGGACCAATCAACTTCAAGGACGGTGCATACATTATCAGAGTTATGTTTTTTGTTTGCATTATGACTGCAGGCATTGTGGTCTATGCAAACATGACTCCTTGTAAAAAAAAAGGTGTCAGTTTTGTTGCCAGGTAGAAGGGTAAAAAACCAATTATCACACGCCGCACAATGTCCATTGGTGATGGCCAAACATCCCCGTGTAGCAGCAGGACGCTCCTGAAAAAAATTCTTCGGACTCAGGCTTTCACGGGTAAATAATGAATGATATGAGTAGCACATTTTCCAAACGAGAAATGTTTATCTTTAATAGGCACGATAGGCTTTGTGTGCCGTGATTAATGGATTGTTTTACAATATCCTTCCTGGTTACATCGCCCTCTCTCAGGTCATTGCTGGATGAAGCCCCCCCAAGTCGTGTCAGTCACGCGGGAAGTTTGACCATACTTCACCACCTTGGTCATTGGGGGTTGGTTAACAGGGGTGAGGCCCAGGACCGGTTCAGATATCACTTTCCAACGGGTTGATAGCATAGTGCGCTAACCGCTGCGCCACCGCTCCTTATACTCGTGGTATAACATTTGTGACTACGTGAAATGTGTCATCATTATTTATCCGTTATCAATCCACTGCTGAATGAAGGCCTACCCAATCCACCACCTCCTCTCACGGTGCTTCGATCCAACAATCCGCAGGGCACCTGCTTATCCAGGAACTGATTTCATCGCTCCATCTCCTCGATGATGACGTGATTTCTCCGGCGCGCATTCCTTTTCTTGGCTGCCGCTCTGTTTTTTTTATTCTTGGCCACCGTCCGTCCATCGCCTTATCTCCCGACGTGTCCGGAAAAGAAAAAGAAGTCGCTCGTGGCTTGCTTCGAGTTAAAAACTCAATCGCCTGCGTTCAAAATTATACGCAGTTCAACGACATCGCAAGAGATGCGCGTGCGTATATAAGTATCGGTCATCAAACCTAACTTTTATTCAAATCCATGGCACTTTTTGCGATTAAATAATTCAAACAAATTGATATAAAACCCAGCTGAAAGCGTGGTGGGTTGTGACGTGAAACTTCACCGCCCGGTTTTCAAACCGTCCAATCGGTGGGCAGGTAAAGGCACAAGCCTCCAATGGCTCACTCACACCACTGCTGCCTGAAGTGGCCTTTGTCTACTCTTCTTTGGTGACCGGACGTGATGGAAGATCTGGACGCACCCACACTTGACCCCAATGCACGCGACCTGCCGACTGACCGACTAACCGTGGTGCTCCCCTTTATACCGACTGGGTGGACACAGGCGGTTGGTGGTGGATTATTTATGAAACTTGCCGAATTCTTTGAACTGCCCTGCCGGAAGATTGAATCGAGCCGGCGAACTCTGGATCGCAAGCCCGGCGTGCGTAACCCGTCGCACCGCTGGCAGCGATTCAATGCGCTAGCCATTAATCACACCACGACAGCTCCATTGAATCACAGTATCGAGTGGAGTGTTCCATATTCCACATATGGCAGGTGGTTTATGTTATCTGACCCCCCACCGTGGGGCCAGTATGATAGTGGTACATTCCTGCGTTAACAAAAGCCATGGGCTTGGAACATTTCTATTTTAAATCCAGAGCAGTTCATAGCTTCGTGTGTGCGTGTACCCGTAATGTGATCGTGCCATGTCAAGTGAATGGTTATTAGAGTTAAGCGCAGCGTTAATTTATTTAGCTTGTTCGTGTCCAGCGTGACGGACGTTGTCTCTCAACTAATTAGTTATCGCCGCCACTTATCCGCAGTGTAAATTCTGTCGCCAACAATGGCTCTTAGTTGGAGGTTGTGGGTTCGTGTGTAGTTACGAGTGTCAGGCTACACTCTTCTGTTAGCTAATTTGTAACGTTTAAGAATCGCACCCAGGCTGTGCGACTTTCGCGATATTAAAAGTGAACTCCCAGTTGCTGCCATGGCTGTCTTTCTATCTCGCCTTGTCTCTCCCCCTCTCTTGCGTTGCCTCGTCTGTCTCTGTATCCGGGCTTCCTCGCTCTCACCCGACTCTGTCCCCCTCTCTCACTCGTGTCTCCCTGTTTGTTTCTCTCTCTCCCAGTCTCTCTCTTTCTCTGTCTTACCAGACGTCTTGTGTAAGACGAGGTTGTTGCCCACACTTTACCCTCACCGCACGAGACCTGGTTGAACCCATTCACGCTGCTGTGCGGACCGAGGGCGGTTGGGAGAGATTTTAAGGAACTCGCACCATCGTTGTTGTTTCGATCGCCACGCCGGGAGATGGAGTCGAGCCGTCGACCTCTGGTGCGCAAGTCCAGAGTGCCGCACCGTTTACACTGTAAAGCAGCACCTTAACACGTAGGCTTTCGCGACCAATATTATTCATAATATAGGTTTTTGGGTCAGATCGCGTTATTTATAAATGTGTCGTAACCCTCCACCACCCGACACGGCCAAACAGTAAAAAATGTGTCACGTTTTCAAAGGACAAAATAATTCACTTCTTTAGCCCACCGGTGTGCTGAAGAGAGGATCAACAGCATTTTAAATTTGAGTTGTACGACGTTTCGCTGATAATTACAATCAGCTTCATCGGGCAAGAATGGTGAAGCTCTCCTGTTGCTTCCGGTCTTAACAGGAGAGCTTCACCATTCTTGCCGGATGAAGCTGATTGTATCAGCGAAACGTCGTACTACTCAAATTTAAAATGCTGTTGATCCTCTCTTCAGCACACCGGTGGGCTAAAGAAGTCAATTAATTTGTCCTTTGAAAACGTGACACATGTTTTACTGTTTGGCCGTGTTGGGTGGTGGAGGGTTACGACACATTTATAAATAACGCGATCTGACCCAAACACCTATATTTTGAAAGCAGCACCTCTCCACCCACCGCTGTGGAAGCAACACAACTCATTCGGGCTGCACGACGCCAGCAGCAGGCTATTGCAGAAACAAAAAGCTACGACTCCGTTTTGTAATACAGGAAACTGCCGTATTTTTTTACGGCTAAACGCAGGCCCGTTTGGATTCCAATCGGTTGAGTTATTCCTACTTAATTCTGAACTGAAACTTGAGAGAGTGGAACATTCACGTGACCTGGTGACTCGGAGGTCGGGGCCCTGAGCCTGACACTGCCGAGCGGCATGGGTTGGAATCCAGGCTGCGATGAAACTCGGTTCCTCAAGTTCTAGATTTGAAGCTTTTGTGACTGCAAGGATTCATACTTATTGGTTTTTTCGGTAAAGTCACGTAGGTAAAAAAATAAATTAAAGAAAACAACTAAATTAAATCACGACGTTTCGGAGGCAACACAAGCTTCTGTCTTAACGCTAAGACGGAAGCTTGTGTTGCCTCCAAAATGTCGTGATTTAATTGATTATTTTATTTTATTTTTTACCTACTTGACTTTACCGATACACCAAAAAGTATAGGTTCTCAAGTGCCGATGGTCCTCGGCCCAGTCACTTACGACGGCACTTAATTTGCCAACACTCCAGCTCTTGCGAGTTCAAAGTTATCGGTTTGACTGTCACGTGATGAACATCACGCTCAGTGGCAGGGCGAGTGGGAAAGTGCCGCTCGCTGCCGTGCGGTGAACCGGCAGCTCTCTTGAAGAAGGGATCTCGGACGTGGCTCTGCCACATCCACTTCCACGAGGCTGTTCTCCAACGCGATGTAACGGGTCGTCGCGCTGTCGTGCGAGACATCCGCACGGATTCTTCGTATTGTGACGTGACGCCGAGAGCAGCAATGGGGATAGAGTCGGGGAAAGAAATTACAAAGAGGAGCAGAACAATTCGCCACCTCCAGCAAATCGATTCGGGGCTCAGGATTCGATTCACAAATCACTCCCTCGTTCTTTCACACGGCAGTGAACGGTAGTGCCTCCTGTGTCGTGGGGGGCGGTGGGGGCACAGAGCGACGTTAATCTGTTCTAAATCGGACAAACTATGATTCTTACATGATTCTATGCATGTACCGTGGGCTTCAGAATCGATACAAGTCGTTAAATAGCGGCATGTAAAAACACGCGTCGCGTGCAACCTCTCACGCGTGCGATCCGGAGCCTGCTTTGTCAGGTAAAGGTGCAGCCCTGCAACTGCTTGCTCCCACGACTGCTGACATGAGCGCCTCCTCCGCTAGTGGCAGCTCTCGAGAAACCGCATCTAGAGGGCACTTGGCCTACTTGTCCGCGCCAGCTGGATGTCCTGGCAGAGGTGGGAGTTCCCAACTCTCTACCCCCACCGCGTGAGATCGACTGACCGTGGTGGAACCCAATTATACTGCCGAGTGGACGGAGGCTCTCGGGGGGGATTTAAGATAAACTATTTTAAAACTTTTTGTTTTACCAGGCAAGGCCCCAATGAGCTACATATATATGTTTTTTTAACAAGCGACTTGGCCACAAATGAAAGCTCAATGAAGTGGCTTATCACGTGGACGTTTATAGCAGCCAAATACCCTTGAGTCTAAACACATGTTTCTAAACGTGGAAGGAAAAAAAAAGAGAAGACCCGGAGAAAGATCCACGCCACCACGGGGAGGGAAAGAGTGAGAGAGAGACACCGCAAACTCTAAATATACAGCAGGCGTCAGGCTCGGGATAGAACCCACGACCACCTGTATACCAGGCGGGGTAGTTAACATCTCTCCTAGCCACCGTAATGATGAGAGAGAGCGCACACACAAACTCCAAATATACAGCAGGCGTCAGGCTCGGGATGGAACCCACGACCACCTGTATACCAGGCGGGGTAGTTAACATCTCTCCTAGCCACCGTGCTTCAATGTTTCAAATGCCCCTGCGGGAGATAGAACCGAACTGGTGACTGCGAGACTGCCAGTCTCCTGTGATAAACATTACACTCCGGCACTTTCCGCCTTCATATAAATATTTATATGTAAATATTTCTATATTTTTTAGCCGCAACGTTCTCAGTGGTTATCGCGTTGGCTTCCGGCATCCATTATTTAGCCATTCCTCCTGCAAGCTTCCTTCCTCAACGTTTAAACGGCTGTGGTCTCCGATGGTTTAGGGAACTGATTGTCAGTGCCTGCTGTTAGAGACGCGGGGAGCCCCGTTTAGCCCCCCCCTCTCCTCCTGCCATTCTTGGTTCAAGGCCAGAGCTTTCGTCAAGTTAGATGCAATCTCAGAGGCTGGTAACCAATGACTGCACTCAATAACACCGTAATAATACTTTTTGAAAAATGACGTGTGTGTGAGTGTGAGTTAGTGTGTGAGTGAGTTAGTGTGTGAGGTGTGAGTGTGTGTGAGTGTGAGTCAGTGTGAGTCAGTGTGAGTTAGTGTGAGTTAGTGTGTGTGTGTGAATGAGAGTTAGTGTGAGTTAATTCATGTGTGTGTGAATGAGTGAGAGTGAATTAGTGTGTGTGTGTGAATGAGTGGGGGAGCGGTAGTGTAGCGGTTAGCGTGCTGCACTATGCACCCGGTGACCCGGGTTCGATTCCCGCTCACGGCCAACACCAGTGACGATTATCTGAACCGGTCTTGGGCCACCCCTAGTTCAACTCAGCCTCAAATGAGTACCTGGTGCGGTGTGTAAACATCGCTACTGGGGAGACAAAGGCGGTCGGGCGTGGTGCTGGCCACCACCCCCTCGTGTACCGTTCCGGCCTTCATAGGTGCTCGCTAACAGCACTTGACCCTACAGTCTGTTAAGGCTATATGGGGGATCTTTGTCTTTGTGAGTGAGAGTGAGTGAGAGTGAGTGAGTGTGCGTTAGTGTGCATTGATAATCCAGCATGTTCCGGACTCAGGCGGGCTTAGTGTGGCACGGTGTTGAAACTCGTCGTGCATCGCAGCGAGAAGGGCATGGGTTCGATTCCTGACTCGGGCATTTTCATGCGTGGAGTTTGTATGTTCTCCCTCGCTACCTAATGGGTTTCTCCAAAATTGGTATAAAAAAAAAGAAAATCTCGGTTCAGAAAAAATCAACCTTAATTAATAATTATTTTTAAAAACATAACTGGGACTGTACGTGGCAACATTGCCCCCTACTGGCAGAAACGCGATGCCAGCCATTGTGCAGGATGCTCCATCTCAAGGGACGAACGGAGGTTTCAATAGACACGTGGCGGTACAGCAAGTGGGTTGCGGAACCCCTTCTGGTGCAGACCTTGGAGCAGAGGTCGCAACCGGGTACCCGATACCCGGCCGGGTACGGGTACCCGTTTGCGACCCTGGTGCGGCCGGGTACGGATACGGGTACGGGTAGGCCGTGAGTCATTGGTGAGTAACCGTCTGTCACTCATTTCGGGTAGGGTACGGGTACGGATAGGTAACGGGAACCCGTACCCGGCCCATTTGCGACCCTGGTGCGGCCGGGTACGGTTCCGAGTAGGGGTACGGGTAAGGAATCAAAACCCGTTTGCGACCTCTGCCCTGGAGTGTTCGGTGCACTCCACGGTGATGCTCCAGCGAGTCGGACTCGTAGGGGAGTGGCGGATAACTGGTCTGGACGGAGCTGCAGGGCAGGGATTGGCTCTCGGCTTGTGAAAACCTCGATAACACAACAACAACAACCGTGTGTTACTGTAAATGTGTTGGCGTGTGTGTAGTGTGTGCGTTACCGTACAGACGTGCACATTTAAAAGTCGTCGGAGTATGCGATGCACTGAACTATAAAACGGCTTTCTGCTGAATGATTCTTACCCACGTTGGCAAGTGTCCTGCAAACAGTCTCTCACACCACCCCTCCCCTCCATCCCCCACCACCCCTCCCCTCCATCCCCCACCACCCCTCCCCTTCATCCCCCACCACCCCTCCCCTTCATCCCCCACCACCCCTCCATCCCCCACCACCCCTCCCCCATCATCCCCCACCACCCCTCCCCTTCATCCCCCACCACCCCTCCCCATCATCCCCCACCACCCCTCCCCTCCATCCCCCACCACCCCTCCCCTTCATCCCCCACCACCCCTCCCCTTCATCCCCCACCACCCCTCCCCTTCATCCCCCACCACCCCTCCCCATCATCCCCCACCACCCCTCCCCTCCATCCCCCACCACCCCTCCCCTTCATCCCCCACCACCCCTCCCCTTCATCCCCCACCACCCCTCCCCATCATCCCCCACCACCCCTCCCCTTCATCCCCCACCACCCCTCCCCTTCATCCCCCACCACCCCTCCCCTCCATCCCCCACCACCCCTCCCCTTCATCCCCCACCACCCCTCCCCATCATCCCCCACCACCCCTCCCCTCCATCCCCCACCACCCCTCCCCTTCATCCCCCACCACCCCTCCCCTTCATCCCCCACCACCCCTCCCCTTCATCCCACACCACCCCTCCCCATCATCCCCCACCACCCCTCCCCATCATCCCCCACCACCCCTCCCCTCCATCCCCCACCACCCCTCCCCCATCATCCCCCACCACCCCTCCCCTTCATCCCCCACCACCCCTCCCCTCCATCCCCCACCACCCCTCCCCCATCATCCCCCACCACCCCTCCCCTTCATCCCCCACCACCCCTCCCCTCCATCCCCCACCACCCCTCCCCCATCATCCCCCACCACCCCTCCCCTCCATCCCCCACCACCCCTCCCCCATCATCCCCCACCACCCCTCCCCTCCATCCCCCACCACCCCTCCCCTTCACCCCCCACCACCCCTCCCCTTCATCCCCCACCACCCCTCCCCTTCATCCCACCCCTCCCCTTCATCCCCCACCACCCCTCCCCTTCACCCCCCACCACCCCTCCCCTTCATCCCCCACCACCCCTCCCCTTCATCCCCCACCACCCCTCCCCTTCATCCCCCACCACCCCTCCCCTTCATCCCACCCCTCCCCTTCATCCCCCACCACCCCTCCCCTTCATCCCCCACCACCCCTCCCCTCCATCCCCCACCACCCCTCCCCTCCATCCCCCACCACCCCTCCCCTTCATCCCCCACCACCCCTCCCCTTCATCCCCCACCACCCCTCCCCTCCATCCCGCACCACCCCTCCCCCATCATCCCCCACCACCCCTCCCCTCCATCCCCCACCACCCCTCCCCTTCATCCCACCCCTCCCCTCCATCCCCCACCACCCCTCCCCATCATCCCCCACCACCCCTCCCCTCCATCCCCCACCACCCCTCCCCCATCATCCCCCACCACCCCTCCCCTCCATCCCCCACCACCCCTCCCCCATCATCCCCCACCACCCCTCCCCTCCATCCCCCACCACCCCCTCCCCCATCATCCCCCACCACCCCTCCCCTCCATCCCCCACCACCCCTCCCCTTCATCCCCCACCACCCCTCCCCTTCATCCCCCACCACCCCTCCCCTCCATCCCCCACCACCACCCCTCCCCTCCATCCCCCCCCACCCCTCCCCATCATCCCCCACCACCCCTCCCCTTCATCCCCCACCACCCCTCCCCTCCATCCCCCACCACCCCTCCCCCATCATCCCCCACCACCCCTCCCCTCCATCCCCCACCACCCCTCCCCCATCATCCCCCACCACCCCTCCCCTCCATCCCCCACCACCCCTCCCCTTCACCCCCCACCACCCCTCCCCTTCATCCCCCACCACCCCTCCCCTTCATCCCACCCCTCCCCTTCATCCCCCACCACCCCTCCCCTTCACCCCCCACCACCCCTCCCCTTCATCCCCCACCACCCCTCCCCTTCATCCCCCACCACCCCTCCCCTTCATCCCCCACCACCCCTCCCCTTCATCCCACCCCTCCCCTTCATCCCCCACCACCCCTCCCCTTCATCCCCCACCACCCCTCCCCTCCATCCCCCACCACCCCTCCCCTCCATCCCCCACCACCCCTCCCCTTCATCCCCCACCACCCCTCCCCTTCATCCCCCACCACCCCTCCCCTCCATCCCGCACCACCCCTCCCCCATCATCCCCCACCACCCCTCCCCTTCATCCCCCACCACCCCTCCCCTTCATCCCACCCCTCCCCTTCATCCCCCACCACCCCTCCCCTTCATCCCCCACCACCCCTCCCTTCCATCCCCCACCACCCCTCCCCTCCATCCCCCACCACCCCTCCCCTTCATCCCCCACCACCCCTCCCCTTCATCCCCCACCACCCCTCCCCTCCATCCCGCACCACCCCTCCCCCATCATCCCCCACCACCCCTCCCCTCCATCCCCCACCACCCCTCCCCTTCATCCCACCCCTCCCCTCCATCCCCCACCACCCCTCCCCTTCATCCCCCACCACCCCTCCCCTCCATCCCCCACCACCCCTCCCCTCCATCCCCCACCACCCCTCCCCTTCATCCCCCACCACCCCTCCCCTTCATCCCCCACCACCCCTCCCCTCCATCCCGCACCACCCCTCCCCCATCATCCCCCACCACCCCTCCCCTCCATCCCCCACCACCCCTCCCCTTCATCCCACCCCTCCCCTCCATCCCCCACCACCCCTCCCCCATCATCCCCCACCACCCCTCCCCTCCATCCCCCACCACCCCTCCCCCATCATCCCCCACCACCCCTCCCCTCCATCCCCCACCACCCCTCCCCCATCATCCCCCACCACCCCTCCCCTCCATCCCCCACCACCCCTCCCCTTCATCCCCCACCACCCCTCCCCTTCATCCCCCACCACCCCTCCCCTCCATCCCCCACCACCACCCCTCCCCTCCATCCCCCCCCACCCCTCCCCATCATCCCCCACCACCCCTCCCCTTCATCCCCCACCACCCCTCCCCTCCATCCCCCACCACTCCTCCCCTTCATCCCCCACCACCCCTCCCCTTCATCCCCCACCACCCCTCCCCTCCATCCCCCACCACCCCTCCCCTTCATCCCCCACCACCCCTCCCCTACATCCTCCACCACCCCTCCCCTCCATCCCCCACCACCCCTCCCCTCCATCCCCCACCACCACCCCTCCCCTCCATCCCCCACCACCACCCCTCCCCTCCATCCCCCCCCACCCCTCCCCAATGAGGTCGTGAGGGCTATGTGACGACACTTGGCCACGCTGGTCAGCGCGGCTTGCTGACGGCTGCCTTGAGCAGCCCGGCTGTGTCTGTGCGAGACGGACGCCCTGTGATGGGACGTCACTCGACGCTGCCAAATTCCGTTCCGCGTCCGTAAGGAGCTTTGGGGGGATGGAAGATGTGAAATGTATCCAGCCAGGTGCCAAAATTGCAACAACAACAACAACAACTTTAATTTAACACGAAGCCTTGCGATATTGTGATTCAGGATCGATTTTTCTGTCACATCGCCTCAGAAAAATGCGTGTTGTACACAATTCCGGCGACTGCCTGATGGTGCCCGTTTGGTTGTAACTGGCAGCGAGATGTTGCGAGACTGCTCACCAACATTACCAGCGGGGTGCTGAAGCGGCAATAAATTTGGCACGTTTGTGTCACGTGACAACTTGATTGATTTCCCGTGTCGGGCGGAGGAGGGTTTACAACGTATTTTACTCTAACGATCTGACCCAACGGACAATAATGAATGAGCGACTTAAACGTGTCATGTTAGTCGTGGTCAGAAATCGAACTCTGCTCGTTTGGTTCACAGCGCTGCAGCGTGCAGGAGATGTTGTCCGTTGCCTCGATTGTGGTCTGTCATTCTTCCTTCTCTGCTCGCGTACTCACTCGGCGATCTTCTTGTATCACCCTCGTGTATGTGTGTAAGTCGAACTTCTTTCGCACCGTACGTAAGCCCAACCGTACTAATCGGAGGTGCGGAGAAAGGACAGCGTATTAAACACAAAAAGCAGGTTTAAATCAACGATTAATTTTAGAACTTTCGTGACTGCAGGAATTATTATTTGTTTCTTTCGGTTAAGTCACGTCTAAAGATAAAATAATAAATTAATTATTATTTAATTTAATTTATTATTTTATCTTTAGACGTGACTTAACCGAAAGAAACAAATAATATTAAATCAACGAGATGATGATTTATAAGTGCTTCCTAATATCGGATGAGCGTTCCAGACGACCGCAGAAACACAACTGAAAGCGCCACGCGGATGCGGTGGCCGTCGTTGTTCGATGGCTCGCCAAAAGCCGCCGCTGCCGCTGCGAGGGTGACCGGAGTTCACGAGACGATCTACGCTCATTGACGAGATCCGCAAGTTTGGTTGTGGCAAGCACTTTGTGTGTAATGAGTGCGAACTTGTAACGCATTCCCTCCGCAACCGGAAGCCAATACAGCTCTGCGAGCACTGGACGGCAGAGGTCGTAACCGGGTACCCGATACCCGTACCCTACCCGATACCCGGCTACCCGTACCCGGCCGGGTACGGGTAGCCGTTTGCGACCCTGGTGCGGCCGAGTACTGGTAAGGAATCAAAATCCGTTTGCGACCTCTGCTGGATGGATATCAGCCTGTGTTCTCTACCCGCACGTGTGCCCTTGTGTGTGCCCTCGTGTGTACCCTCGTGTGTATCCGCGCGTGTGCCCTCGTGTGTACCCTTGTGTGTACCTTCGTGTGTATCCGCGCGTGTGTATCTGCGTGTGTACCCTTGTGTGTACCCTTGTGTGTACCCTCGCGTGTACCCTTGTGTGTGTATCCGCGTGTGTACCCTTGTGTGTGTATCCGCGTGTGTACCCTTGTGTGTACCCTTGTGTGTACCCTCGCGTGTACCCTTGTGTGTGTATCCGCGTGTGTACCCTTGTGTGTACCCTTGTGTGTACCCTCATGTGTACCCTTGTGTGTGTATCCGCGCGTGTGCCCACAGCGCTCATCAAGTACGTGCAGCCCGTGTTCGTGTCCCGCGACGACCCCAACTCTCGGCGGAACACCGTGGAGGAGATCAAGAGACGAGCGGCCACCAAGGGGAAGTGGCCTCCGGTGAGTCGAGTTCAAGCCCCCCCCCCACCACCCCCCACCACGACCTCCAAAAGCTAAAAGAAAAGGAAGAAAAACGACGCACGCACGTGGATTCTGTAACGCTTTCCCGCGTGCGTTTGTCCTCGTTCAAGTGTTGAATCGGCAGCGCGGACGCCGATGGAGGAATCAAATGAGGTACGAATCTCCGGTAGCGATGGGTCAGCGAGTTACGACAACAAACAAACAATGCAAACAAAAAAGTGCATAGATTCCTGCCAGGAAAGCCATACCCGTGCACGCCCCCACGACTGTGTATGCGCCGCCTTCACCGTGTTCTTTTCATCAGACGCAGCCGTTACACCCGATGGCATAAGCCGCTGTTAAACATACGCTCGAAAGTAGTGTACCGCTGCCAACTCGGCCTTGTGTGGTCCCGGAAAAATGTCAGCGGAATTGCCTACGTTTGACCCAGGTCATTAAATAATGTTTGGAAGCCGATAAGCGCTTTGGAATTTTTTTTGGCCTTTTTACGCGACAGCGCAAAGCCCTCCTCCTCCTTACCCCTCCCCTCACCCCTCATCATCCTCTGATGGACAACACAGGGGGAGCTTAGTGGTTACCGGCCTTCCCACCTGCAGCGGCGTGAACAGGCAATAACTCTGCGGCCTTAAATAGGAAGTGTGCAATGGGCGACGTTTCGGGCAACGGCCCTCCTTCACAGCACGCACGCAGAGAGAGAGGCCAGAGATGTAGAGTCAGAACATTTATTGTGCTAAGAAGCTTTCTTTCAAGGGAGTCGCAACCAGCAGACGACATCAAAGCAATCCACGATTACAGATTGAAAAATAAAAATCCCACCAAACTTGACAATAGCAATTACGTTGCAAAAAATGACACGCTTAAACTTTGAGTGACGTTAACGGAGTCGGTTTAAGCGAGGACAGACATGGCAGAACGAAGTTGCCGAGAGAAGGTAAACTTAGTTGGGAATCCATGAAATACATTCAATCCAAATTGTTTGCAGAATCTGGGAACTATTAAAGAGACTATCCAGACGCGCATCGCAGAGTTTTAGGATCGTCTAATTGTAAAAAAAAAAACAGGTCAGGACAAAGAAAGAGCAGATCTTGCGCACAATAACCCTGTAAGAGAGCGGATCGCCCCTGTGCATTTCGGTGCAGAGTAAAGCTGTGCGGATTAAAATAAATAAATGGGAAATAAATAACCCTTGTTGTTCGAAACTTGTTCTGTCCCCTCTCGCCGCAGATCATGATCTTCCCAGAGGGAACGTGCACCAACAGGACCTGCCTGATCAAGTTCAAACCAGGTGAGGGGTGGCGACGATTCACGCGCTTGCCACGAGTCGAACGGCAGCTGAACATCGTGTGCCAAACAATTTATAATGATAAAATAGTGAGTGCTTGTCTAAGGCGGTTAATGCATGTAAACACGCTGCTGCAAAGGGTTGATGCGGGGGGGTTGCCAGTTTGAGCACACTCGTCACCACACGGCCATTCTTGCCAGAGCTGACAAATTGTCTCGTTTGCTGACACGAGATAGGACTGTTGCATCCATCGCAGGATCGTGAGAGGTGGTGTCAGTGGCGTTAGGGGGGGGGGGGCCTTTGGTGGTAGCTTTCATCTAGCAGTGGATTGACCATGGCTGCTGATGATGAGGATATCTGATTGATTGTCTTCTTACCATTGCAATTGCCAGCGCTCTACTTCTTTATTCACAGTACTTGTTTGACCCTTTGATGCGTTCATTCATTCATGCTTTTGTTTACTCTGGTGCAGGCGCTTTCATTCCTGGTGTGCCGATCCAGCCGGTGGTGTTGCGATACGGAAACAAAATGGTGAGAAAACCGGGATCTCCGGACGCGCTGGCAAGAGGCAGCCTCTGTAGCGAGGTGCATTGTCGCCGTGGGTATCGCGTGATATGAAACGCAATACGTTTGTGCAGTGCCTGTTTTGTGTGTGTGTGTGTGCGCGTGTTTTATAGGACACGTAATACTCATCCGTTTATCAACCCCCCGCGCCTATAAAGTTCACACACTTCGAGTACAGAATGTCCCCCCGGAAGGTCTCGTCCACAATTGAAGGATTTTCGTTCGACACCGCCAATGCATAATAGGTGCTATAGGTTACAGGTCCCGTCTCGTGGGCAGCAGAGGGCTACGTGGCACAATCCCGTCGCAGCGCACTGCACTTCTGTGCTCACCAACTTTACTGACCAGCAGCAACCAGCGTGGGGAAGTATGGTGACATAATCCCCCATCCACGACCGACACGATGTTGAGAGAGGCAGTTGTCCAGCAGTGTCCGTCTGGAACGCGCTTCCTTCCGATATTAGGAAGCCGCTGGAGCTTTGCACTTTTAAATCATCCAGATAGAGAACTCATTTATTTAAAACTGCTTTTTCTGTTTAGTTTTTCCTTCCCCTCGTACCTCCAATTAGCACGGTTGGCTACACACGGTGCATAACAATTTCAACATGCGTCCGCATGCGAGCGTACACGCGAGGATCACCGAGTGAACGCTCGAGCAGAGAGGGAAGCATGATAACACAACATCTCTCAACACATAATATAGGTTTTTGGGTCAGATCGCGTTATTTATAAATGTGTCGTTATAAATAACGCGATCTGACCCAAAAACCTATATTATGAATAATATTGGTCGCGAAAGCCTACGTGTTAAATTGATCTCTCAACACACGCACACGTTTACACGCATCCCGACCAGCAGTGGGTCTCCCACTGGGCCCTTCGTTCGTCTCGGAGCACAGCGCCGATCGAGGGTTTCGCGTCCTCCTCGAAGCGGATCCTCAATCAGTGGGTGGCACTGCCAAAGAAAGAGGAGCGAACGAAAGAGGCGGGGGAAGTGCCGGTGATTGTGGTCACTCTGGCGCCACCACGGGTCCGCGACACGCGATACCAACACCGGCTGTGTGTACGCGCGCCCTGGTAGAGGGGGGGGGGGGGTGCGGTGAGGTATTTATAACCGATAATATTAATGGTGATGTATACGATGGGCAACTGAGAGGAGTGACCGATGTGTAAGTCAGAAAAAGGTTTGCACGTGGAAGAAGACGACCCGATGTTGCAGGCAGCGATGAAAAGGAAACTGGCACGATTTGGACACCTATCTACGTAGGATGGACAACAACAATAACAACAGGAACATTTAAAATGTTGTTGTTCGGAAAAATGGAAGGAACTGGAAAGAGAGGAAAACTTAACAGAGAATGGCTTATATATTCTTGGTTCTTTCGGTAAAGTCACGTAGAAGGGAAATAATAAAATAATAAAAATATCAAACGATCAAATTCTCACGACGTTTCGACTGCAGCACAAGCAATCATCATCAGGTGTGAAATCCACAGCAAAAAAATTGTCTCCCTTCTTCGTGACTTTACAGAAAGAACCAAGAAGATGAATCCCTGCAGTCACGAAAGCTTTAAATCAAAATTTAAAGAGAATGGCTTCATAATAAAGATTTTTGGGTTAGATCGCGTTATTTATAAATGTGTCGCAACCCTCCACCACCCAACATGGTAAATCAGTAAAAAAAAACCCAGCCATTCAGTTCACCATGGAAATGGAGGTGAACAACATTACCCCCCTTCTTGGATATTTTTCTTGGACGCGGTCAAAATGGCAAAATAACCCGCAGCGTCTACCGAAAGTGAACGCACACTGATGCCTATCTGAATGCAGATTCGCATCATCACCCAGCACAGAAACCCTATCTCATCAGGTCGCTCATACATCGCGCAAAGACAGTGTCAGACGGTGAAAGTTTAGGGAGATGATGAATAATAATAATCATGATAATGTTACATTTAATACGGCGTCATTAATTTCGAATCGCAGATCAAAGCTGCTCCCTGGTTGTTTTTTAACGCCTGCACAAGGAAGCCCGCACGCTAGCGCTTTAGGTGGTTTCACGAATTTATGTGCGATCCAACACCCCCTCCCCCCCCCACGCTGCCTCAACAGCAGAGGTCGCAAACGGGTTTTGATTCCTTACCCGTACCCGGCCGCACCAGGGTCACAAACGGGTACCCGTACCCTACCCGATACCCGGATACCCGTACCCGGCCGGGTATCGGGTAGGGTACGGGTACGGGTACCCGATTGCGACCTCTGGGATGAAGCCATGTTGCAGGCGCGGGTGGGTTGATTCTAGGAACTTGAATTGTGAGAAGAGACAAGACGTTGGGAAATGAGTGACAAACGATTTAAAGCTTTCGAGACTGCAGGGATTCATCTTCTTAAAGTCTTCTCGACAGACCTGTTCTCCACTTGAGGACGGCTGCTTGCGTTGTGGCCGAAACGTCGTGAGAATTATTTTATTATGTTTTATTTTTATTATTTTATTATTTCCATTCTACGTGACTTTACCGAAAGAACCAAGAAGGGTGACAAACGGTTACTCACCAGTGACTCACGGCCTACCCGTACCCGTACCCGGCCGCACCAGGGTCGCAAACAGATACCCGTACCCGGCCGGGTAGCCAGGTATCGGGTAGGGTACGGGTATCGGGTACCCGATTGCGACCTCTGCTCAACAGTGCTGGGTTACAGGCCACACTGGCAGTGAGAGTCAGCGGCGCCCGGCACTTGTGTGACAATTAAGTGTCAACACGGTTGCAAAATAAATAGACTGCATAAGCCTAGGCGGCTCAATGCTCACTGCAATAAAGCACGGGTAAGTACTACCATGGTGGAGCGGTGGTTAGTGCAGAGCGCTATGAACACCGACAACCTGAGTTGGATTTACTGACCACGGCTAACATGAGCGGTGAGCGATGTGAAAATTAGTCACGTACCTAAGGTACATTATGTATGTGGCTTAACTGTGAATACCCCAACTTTCTAGATTTGAAGTTTTCGTGACTGCAAGGATCCATACTCTTTGGTTCTTTCGGTTAAGTCACGTGGGTGAAAAATAAAATAAAAGTAAATTTACTTTTTTTAAATAAATAAAAGTAAAAAAAAAAATGTATTTTTTATTTTTTTACCTACGTGACTTTACCGAAAGAACCAAAGAGTAAGACCCCAACTAATGATAGATATTTATTGTCATATAGATGACGACATTAACCTCCCCCCCCCATCTGCGCACCTGATTGGCTCGCAAGTGATGACGTCACATTTACCCCCCCTCCTCTCTGTTGAAGACCGCAACAGGATGAGGATCTCTCCACAACTCCGGTTGTCGCCTGACGATGCTGGTTGTTGCAATTACCGGCGAAACGTCACAGTACTCGAATTATAAATGTTGTAGTGGGTTTAGTCCCCAACACACCGCTGGTGCTGAAACTAATTGGCGCGTTTTGTTTACGTGACAAACCTTACTAATTGTCTGTGTCGGGTTTAACGACACATTTATATTTACGTGATCTAACCCAGAGAAACCCGCTTGTGAATGTCAAAACTGGTCCTGCCCTCCCTGCCCCCCGCCCCCTTTATACCAACCCACACTGACCAGCGTGGTGAAGTATGGTAAGGCAAAGCCTCCATCCAGCAGTGGATTTGACAAAGGGGCTTTGCTGCTGATGCTGCCGGGATGTTGCATTATTGAGTGGCGTAGTCACCGTAATCCCATCGACCAAAGAGCAAACGCGGGAGGTGTAATTTTGGAATCCAGAAACCCGATCCCGCATCAATATCCGTGACATAATGGCTTTGCGTCCGTCGACGCAAATAGCCTGCCTGTGAACAGCCCGTGAACCCACGGCCCGTGTAACTGATGAGAACATCCATCACAACAGCTCTCTGCGTGTGTGTGGTTAAATCTAGTACACACTCGTGTATTGCCTTTGCTGTGAAAACATTTGTAAGCGGTGCGTCGAAGTGCGCGTGTGTGGAGGGGAGCGACGGCGTGGCGGTTAGCGCGCTGCGCTACGAGCCCGTCGACCCGAGTTCAATTCCCGCTCCCGGTTTATGGGCTTCCCCTAGATCAGCTCAGCCTCAAATGAGTACCTGTTGCGATGTTTAGACATCGGCAGCGTAGATACAAAGGGCGTGGTGGTGACGGCCACTCATCCTCCTCGTGTGCCGTACCGGCCTGAATGGGTGCTCGTTACGCAACTTGTATTGGTCTCATATTCTTGGTTCATAGAAGGGAAATTATAAAATAATACAAATAAAACTACACGTGACTTTACTGAAAGAACCAAGAATATGAATCCCTGCAGTCACAAAAGCTTTAAATCGAACTTGTATTGGTCTGTTTGTATGTGTGTTGAACTTCTTTCGTAGCTAATCGCCGGTGCGTGCGTGCGTGTGTTTGTGTGTGCGTGTGTTTGTGCGTGCGTGTGTTTGTGCGTGCGTGTGTTTGTGCGTGCGTGTGTTTGTGCGTGCGTGTGTTTGTGCGTGCGTGTGTTTGTGCGTGCGTGTGTTTGTGCGTGCGTGTGTTTGTGCGTGCGTGTGTTTGTGTGCGTGCGTGTGTTTGTGCGTGCGTGTGTTTGTGCGTGCGTGTGTTTGTGTGCGTGCGTGTGTTTGTGTGCGTGCGTGTGTTTGTGTGTGCGTGTGTTTGTGTACGTGCGTGTGTTTGTGTGTGCGTGTGTTTGTGTGTGCGTGTGTTTGTGCGTGCGTGTGTTTGTGTGTGCGTGTGTGCGTGTGTGCGTGTGTTTGTGCGTGCGTGTGTTTGTGCGTGCGTGTGTTTGTGCGTGCGTGTGTTTGTGTGTGCGTGTGTTTGTGTGTGCGCGTGTTAATTGCAGGACACGATAACTTGGACTTGGCATGGACCGACGGCGTGAGTTTTAACAATGTTTACTGCTCGCCCACAAAACGCGCCAACTTGTTCACATTTAGCCTGCACGTCCGTACCACTCGGAGACTCGCAGTTACGCAGCCACAAATGCACCGCAATGAGAACGACTAATGTTTAGCCGTTCCCAAATCGCCCGTGGTAGCGCCCGATATCAACAAGTCTCGCAAGTTTCGATTTAAAGCTTTCGTGACTGCAGGGATTCATCTTCTTGGTTCTTTCGGAAAAGTCGCGTAGAATGGAAATAATAAAATAATAAAAATGTAACATAGTAAAATAATTCTCACGACGTTTCAGCCACAACGCAAGCAGCCGTCCTCAGGTGGAGAGCAGATCTGTCGAGTAGACTTTACCGAAAGAACCGAGAAGAAGTCTCGCAAGCTAAGCAAGCTTGAGCCTGGACAGCGTATGACTCAGGCGCTGAAGGGCTGAATGTGACACACACGCTCTAAAAACAACCACAAAAAGTCGATACATTGTGAGTGCGTAATTGAATAACATTGATCGTTGGGAAGTGTTTGTGAATATCAATGGGATGTGAGGGCCCAGCCACTCCCGTAAACAACTGAGAATATTCTCAGCTCTCCGATCACTTCATCGGCTCATACAGCCACGATGTCCGACGTTTCGCTCCGCGTCCTGGGAGTTTGAAGTCTTTCCCATTCCGACGACGTCCCGGAATCGGATGTAAAAGGCCGTGCGGGAGGGAGTGTCCCAGTTTCAGCGCCAGCTATCGAGGAGTGCGGTCGTGTCGCTGCGGTTCTCTGCGGTGAGTAACAACGTCTTTAAAAACAACGGCGCTGCTGCTGCTACGTCTCTCTAAATCAAATCGAACGCCGAGCCGCGTGCTCCGAGATTCGGCGGTGAACGGGACGCCCGCCCTGCGACTTGCACGTGTCTCGGAAAGGGTTCGTGAGTTAATTTCCTGAAAAAGCTCCCAGCACGTGGAGCGAAACGTCGGACATTGTGCCAAACACGTGTTTGTGCGTGTGTGCGTGTGTAGGTATGTGTGCATGTGTGTTTAAGTGTGCGTGAGCATGCGCCTATGTCTTTGGGGAGTGGTGGCGTAGTGGTTAGCGCACCTCACTACGAACCCGGCGACCCGAGTTTGATTCCTGCTCCGGACCGATTAAAGTGGCGAATATTTGAATCGGTCCTGGGCCCACCCATTAAGTCGACCCAGGCTTCAATGAGTATCTGGTGTGGCGTGTATAGCACATCAGCACTGGGAAGACAAAGGTTGCTGGGTGTAGTGTTGGCCACACAACCACCTCGTACACCACGCCAGCCTTAATAGGTGCTCGCTAACAGCACTTTCCTCAACAGCCTATTCAAGCTAATGTGATGATGTGTATGGATGCGGTGCCTTGGCACGATTATATCGGACGATTCACTCCGCATGCTGGGTGGGAGCTTTCGTCAGTTAATTTCCTGATGAATGCCCCAGAACGGGGGAGCAGGGGGGGGGGCGAAACGTCGGACGTGGTGCTGAACAAACACGCGGCACGACTCGGCACGCTCGCTTGTAACGCAACGAAAGTTCGCGTGACTCTACCTGGTCCATTCCGGCACTGACTTGGGCATTCCTGAACCTACGAGGTCAATAACGGTGGCCGGGTCAAGTAACACGTCATGCGATGGGGGGGGGGGGGGGGGGGGGAGCCCCTTTGTCAGTCCACCGCTGGATGAGAAGGCCTTCCCGCACCCATGCACGGTCGTAGAGCGGTTGTTTGGCTGTACCTCGCCGCGCTCGTTGGCGTGGTTTGGTGCGGGGGGGGGTGCTGACATTGTCGTGTCGACCCCCGACTCCGCTCCTGTGTGGGTTTCCTCGGGGAGGGGGGGGGTGTTCTCCGGTTTCCCTCCTGTGACTATAAAACAAAAGCGTGCTCGCACACGCGCCACGACTTCACAATGTAGCGGGACCCTCCTGAAAAAGTCTTGGGATTCGGTGAGGCTTTCCTGGGTATATCTGTATATAAAAGTCATTATAATGATGATGATGATTATTATACACACGGGAGTGTAGAGAGGTATGCTGCAGCAATAGGTGGCGCCACGGTGGCTAGGAGATGTTAACTACCTCGCCTGGTATACAGCAGGTCGTGGGTTCCATCCCGACCCTGACGCCTGCTGTATATTTGGAGTTTGTGGTGTCTCTCTCATCATCATCACGGTGGCTAGGAGATGTCAACTACCTCGCCTGATATGGAGGAGGTCGTGGGTTCGATCCCGACCCTGACGCCTGCTGTATATTTGGAGTTTGCAGTGTCTCTCATCATCATCACGGTGGCTAGGCGATGTTAACTACCTCGCCTGGTGTGCAGGAGGTCGTGGGTTCGATCCCGACCCTGACGCCTGCTGCTGTATATTTGGAGTTTGCGTGTCTCTCTCCCTGTGGTCACGTGGGTTTTTCTCCGTGTCCTTTGGTTTTTCCCTCCACATTTAGAATCGTGCATTTAGAGTATTTGGCTGCTGTAAATTTTCACGTGATAAGCCACTTTGTTGAACTATCATTTGTGAAAAAGAACTATATATCTTCTTGGTTCTTTCGGTAAAGTCACGTAGAATGGAAATAATAAAATAATAAAAATAAAACATAATTAAATGATTCTCACGACGTTTCGGCCACAACGCAAGCAGCCGTCCTCAGGTGAAACCAGGTCTGTCGAGGCGACAGCGTGAATTATTTTATTATGTTTTATTTTTATTATTTTATTACTTCCCTTCTACGTGACTTTACCGAAAGAACCAAGAAGATGAATCCCTGCAGTCACGAAAGCTTTAAATCGAAAAAGAACTATATAGCTCAGTGAGCCTTACCTGGTAAAATAAAAAAATAGTTTACTTAGTTCCTCCCATGCCTTGCCAAAAACCGAGTTGTTTTTCTTTTCCCATTCGGCATTCACAAATCATCGCGACGCTCCGATTCGGACCCACAATGCTTTGCTCAATTGCATCTTATTATTGCGTAGGGATCAGTTTAATTAATATGAAAACTAAATTTAAACGCCATGTTCGATTGGTTCGAGTTTGGTGTTTCGGTGTCAACTCGGCTGTGAGATCCCGAAATCCTCGCCCATCATCACTCCCGGTTCAATTAAACGAGTACCGCATTGTGCGTTTCATTGCGTTACATCATGCAGCAAGATCGCCACCTACTGGCAGATGATCCACGTTTGTGAAAAACTTTAATGATCACCGTGTGCTATATGAATGCCGCAAATACCAAAAAAATGTTTCAGTGGTTCTATGGATAGGCTGACCCCCCCCCCCCCGCCATAGTAATGGAGAATTTCCACGACTCACTCAGGGCTGTGAACCAGAGGTCGCAACCGGGTACCCGATACCCGTACCCTACCCGATACCCGGCTACCCGTACCCGGCCGGGTACGGGTACGGGTAGCCGTTTGCGACCCTGGTGCGGCCGGGTACGGGTAAGGAATCAAAACCCGTTTGCGACCTCTGCTGTGAACAGGAGAGATGCTGTATGAATCCAGAGAAAACCACGATGTTGATATTATTTGAGTGCTGTAATTGCTTCGATTAAATGTATGGTTTATTTTGTTAAAAACGACGCGCCCCCGTCTAACCGTCTGCACTCGTGATTGCCGCGTCACTAACGTGTTGTGTTTGGCTCGTGATCTTTGCAGCCTGCAGATATTGTGGCTCACTCTTTGCCAGCCACATAACCGCATTGAAATTGAGGTGTGTGTCATTCACTTTAATTGCTTCTTCTCAATCTGCGTCTGTGTGCGGCTGCGTCTGTGTGCGTGGCTGCGTCTGTGTGCGTGGCTGTGTCTGTGCGTGGCTGCGTTGCCCCTGCTGTGGAGGGAGCGGTGGCACAGCGATCAGCGTGTTGCGCTGCGTACCCGGCGACCCTAATTCGATTCTCGCTCGCTGTCAGAAACAGAATATCTCTGAATCTGGTGCGGTCTGTAAACATCAGCACTGGGGAGACAAAAGCGGCCGGGCGTGGTGTTGGCCACACCACCACACCACCACCTTCGTGCGCTGTACCGACCTTAATTAGGTGTTGGCTAACAGCACATTTCTGTCAAGGGAGGTCTTTGTTACTTCTATTCCTGCTCTGTTGCATTGTTGCCGGCAATCGTTGCTGGCGGTGGGAGCAGTCACCGCCCCGTTTTCAATCGTACACAGAATGATTTCCCACGTGATGAGCTCCTTCCGTTGAGCTATCATTTGTGGCCTGGTCGCTGGCAAAATAAAACTAGTTCTAAGTTTCAAGTAACGGTGATTAACATTGAAAAGCGTGTGCTTCACTAACGTTGAGTGGTTGACTGCGCACTGGTAGTCACGTGACCTCTGTCCATGATCCGATTGGACGTCGCGATCTCGGTTGCCCAATCGCCGGCAACAGCAAAACGAATCTAATTTGTCCAGCTTTGGGAAGGTGAAATTAACTTAAACAAATAAAATTAAATTGTTTGCTTTGGACCAAAAATCTGATACGATGTAGCTTTCTCTGCTGAAACTGGCACTGCGACTATCATTTAATTTACAGGTTTTTTTTTTATTATAACCGAGTTTTTGGCTTGAATCACAGATGTCTCAATGACCTAAGGTGGTGATTGCATCTCCATGTCCAAGCTTTCATGGCCTTGGGTTCAAATTCACCATTTTCATCATCTCGCCGAAATTGTAGCCCTAATGAATCCGGAAGAGTGGTACCCCCACCACACAGATGTGTTTGACTTCCTCTGTTTTCATCGGTTCAATTGCACTGCCTGGATTTACGCATGGCGACAACGAATGGCTCACACTATGAATTCCTCCACAATCATAACCACGCACCACACCGTGGGAATACCAGAAAGCGACATCGCAAGCACCAGTGTGCTGCTGCTGCTGTGACCCGGCTGTGTGCCATCGTGTGATGTGTGCCTATCTGCTGTCACCAGGCTGTGTGTCTTGCTGTGTGCTGCTGCTGCTGCTGTCACCAGGCTGTGTGTCTTGCTGTGTGCTGCTGCTGTTGCTGTCACCAGGCTGTGTGTCTTGCTGTGTGCTGCTGCTGTTGTCACCAGGCTGTGTGTCTTGCTGTGTGCTGCTGTTGCTGTCACCAGGCTGTGTGTCTTGCTGTGTGCTGCTGCTGCTGTTGTCACCAGGCTGTGTGTCTTGCTGTGTGCTGCTGTTGCTGTTGCTGTCACCAGGCTGTGTGTCTTGCTGCTGCTGCTGCTGTCACCAGGCTGTGTGTCTTGCTGTGTGCTGCTGTTGTTGTTGCTGTCACCAGGCTGTGTGCCATCGTGTGATGTGTGTCTTGCTATGTGCTGGTGTTGTTGCTGTCACCAGGCTGTGTGTCTTGCTGTGTGCTGCTGCTGCTGTGACCTGTCTGTGTGCTGTCACGTGCAGTGTTACCCCTCTGGCTTGTGCTGTGCGCTGCGTATCGCGTGCTGTGCACTGCGTGCCTTGCCGTGCGCTCTTCTTGGTTCTTTCGGTAAAGTCACGTAGAAGGGAAATAATAAAATAATAAAAATAAAAGATAATAAGATTAAATTCTCACGACGTTTCGGCCACAACCCAAGCAGCCGTCCTCAGGTGAAGAACAGGTCTGTCGGAAAGACAGCGTCCGAATGAACACCACCAAGCTTGGCAGCGTACATTTAAGCTGAGAATTTTATCTTATTACGTTTTATTATTTTATTATTTTATTATTTCCCTTCTACGCGACTTCACCGAAAGAACCGAGAAGACGAATCCCTGCAGTCACGAAAGAAGCTTTAAATCGAAATTGTACCGTGTGCTGTCGCTGCGAGCAGTTCCTGCCCGTCTACTACCCGAGCGACGAGGAGAAGCGGGACCCCACCCTCTTCGGCAGCAACGTGCGGAGAATCATGGCCAGGTAAGGGCAGCTGACGCGCGCCGCGAGTGCATGTTTGTTTGTGTGCTGTGTGCGTGCGCCGACGTACTGTGTGAAGTGTACTGCGTACTGTGTGCAATGTGCTGCATCACTCCGTGCTGAGTACTGTGTGATTCACGCTGTGTACTGTGTGCAATGTGCTGCATTACTCCGTGCTGAGTACTGTGTGATTCACGCTGTGTACTGTGTGCAATGTGCTGCATTATTCCGTGCTGAGTACTGTGTGATTCATGCTGTGTACTGTGTGCAATGTGCTGCATTACTCCGTGCTGAGTACTGTGCGATTCACGCTGTGTACTGTGTGCAATGTGCTGCATCACTCCGTGCTGCGTACTGTGTGATTCATGCTGTGTACTGTGTGCAATGTGCTGCATTACTCCGTGCTGAGTACTGTGCGATTCACGCTGCGTACTGTGTGATTCATGCTGCGTACTGTGTGCAATGTGCTGCATTACTCCGTGCTGAGTACTGTGTGATTCACGCTGTGTACTGTGTGCAATGTGCTGCATTACTCCGTGCTGAGTACTGTGTGATTCACGCTGCGTACTGTGTGATTCATGCTGCGTACTGTGTGCAATGTGCTGCATTACTCCGTGCTGAGTACTGTGTGATTCACGCTGCGTACTGTGTGATTCATGCTGCGTACTGTGTGCAATGTGCTGCATTACTCCGTGCTGAGTACTGTGTGATTCATGCTGTGTACTGTGTGCAATGTGCTGCATTACTCCGTGCTGTGTACTGTGTGATTCATGCTGTGTACTGTGTGCAATGTGCTGCATTACTCCGTGCTGTCTACTGTGTGATTCATGCTGTGTACTGTGTGATTCATGCTGTGTACTGTGTGCAATGTGCTGCATTACTCCGTGCTGTCTACTGTGTGATTCATGCTGTGTACTGTGTGATTCATGCTGTGTACTGTGTGCAATGTGCTGCATTACTCCGTGCTGTCTACTGTGTGATTCACGCTGTGTGCTGTGTGCAATGTGCTGCATTATTCCGTGCTGTCTACTGTGTGATTCACGCTGCGTACTGTGTGCAATGTGCTGCATTACTCCGTGCTGAGTACTGTGCGATTCACGCTGCGTACTGTGTGATTCATGCTGTGTACTGTGTGCAATGTGCTGCATTATTCCGTGCTGTCTACTGTGTGATTCACGCTGCGTACTGTGTGCAATGTGCTGCATTACTCCGTGCTGAGTACTGTGCGATTCACGCTGCGTACTGTGTGATTCATGCTGCGTACTGTGTGCAATGTGCTGCATTACTCCGTGCTGAGTACTGTGTGATTCACGCTGTGTACTGTGTGCAATGTGCTGCATCACTCCGTGCTGAGTACGGTGTGATTCCTGCTGTGTGCCGTGCAATGTGCTGCATGCTGTGTGATGCATTCCTCCGTGCCGAGTACTGTGCTACGCTTTGTACAATCCCCAACTGAGTCATTTGCGGTGGAATTTCCGAATTTGGCAAACGTGGACCCCCGACGATGCCGGCACACGATGCCCTCCCCTTGCGAATGACGTCATGGAATCTTTGTCGTCCGCTGCGAAGCGGTTAACGCGCACCCGCGGTTAATAACCGGGGCGGCCGCTGGATTCGAACTACGAACCCGTGCGACGTGCGGCAACGGTTGTCGAACGCGCTGTGTACCGCGTCACCGCGTCACCGCGTGCCCGCGTACGCACGTGCCAGGGCGCTGCGCGTGCCGCTCTCGGACGTGACCCTGGAAAGCTACCTGGGCCAGCGAGACCGCCACGAGGCCTCGCGGGAGACGGTGGCCACGGCGGACGTGGACGCGCTGCTCCGCTCGCTGCGGTACGCTCACTCGCCGGATGGCTGGCGCGGGGCGCACCTCCGCTACGCCTGCGACGTGCCCGCCTGGAACACACACACCTGTGACGCACACACCAGTGATGCACACACCAGTGATGCACACACCAGTGACGCACACACCGAGGACGCACACACCAGTGACGCACACACCTGGAACTCACACACCAGTGACTCACACACCAGCGACGCACACACCAGCGACGCACACACCTGGAACGCACACACCAGTGACGCGCACACCAGTGACGCGCACACCAGTGACGCACACACCAGTGACTCACACACCAGTGACGCGCACACCAGTGACGCGCACACCAGTGACGCACACACCAGTGACGCACACACCAGTGACGTGCACACCAGTGACGCACACACCTGGAACGCGCACACCAGCGACGCACACACCAGTGACTCACACACCAGTGACGCACACACCAGCGACGCACACACCAGCGACGCACACACCAGTGACGCACACACCTGTGAGGCACACACCAGCGACGCACACACCAGCGACGCACACACCAGCGACGCACACACCAGCGACGCACACACCTGGAACGCACACACCAGTGACGCACACACCAGTGACGCACACACCAGTGACGCACACACCAGTGACGCACACACCAGCGACGCACACACCAGCGACGCACACACCAGTGACGCACACACCAGCGACGCACACACCAGCGACGCACACACCAGCGACGCACACACCAGCGACGCACACACCAGCGACGCACACACCAGCGACGCACACACCAGCGACGCACAAACCAGCGACGCACACACCAGTGACGCACACACCAGTGACGCACACACCAGTGACGCACACACCAGCGACGCACACACCAGCGACGCACACACCAGCGACGCACACACCTGGAACGCACACACCAGTGACGCACACACCAGTGACGCACACACCAGTGACGCACACACCAGCGACGCACACACCTGGAATGCACACACCAGTGACGCACACACCAGTGACGCACACACCAGTGACGCACACACTTGGAACGCACACACCAGTGACGCACACACCAGTGACGCACACACCAGTGACGCACGCACCTGGAACGCACACACCAGTGACGCACACACCAGTGACGCACACACCTGTGACGCACACACCAGTGACGCACACACCTGGAACGCACACACCAGTGACGCACGCACCAGTGACGCACACACCAGTGACACACACACCAGTGACGCACACACCAGTGATGCACACACCAGTGACGCACCTCCGCTGCGCCTGTGACAGGCCCCTGATGCGCACGTAACACACCTTTATTTTTATCATCCCTATGGGAGAGGCAGGGGAGTGCGTGGAGGGGAGTCGGGCGAGATGAGAGAGGGGAAAGGTAGGGGCAGGGTTTAGTTCCTCCGATGAGCACGGTTGGCTACGTACGGTGCAAAAGAAGTTCAACCTACACGCATTCCATGGGAGGATCTAGCAGAGGATGCGTGCGATCTTGAAATTGATCCGGATTGTATTGGGAGCCAGCGGGGGTTAACCCTGGCTGCGGCACTTTAACTCTAACACGCGGCCGCGACGGCGCCGCACGACAGCGGCGCTCCGTCGCCGTTGCCCTGTTACCCACCTCCGTTGCCTCCATCTCACCAACGCAATTTAATGCGATAATTTACTTAACCGCCACAGTCCAGTGTTGAATTACGCCTCAATTATCTTGATTACCAGCTCAGCAGATGCTCTAAACCAGGCCAGAGCAGATGGTCAAGCGGTTGTCCCTCGGCACTCGATCTAATCGCGGAGTTGTCCGGGACAGGGACGACGCGGGCGGAGGTCCCACCGGCCGGAGCCGTAGCACGGCGATATTCGCGTGAACCGCCGCCAGCCAACGATGGAAAGTGGACGAGTGGCTTTGTGCGTTTAGTTTATTGTCCTTGCCCCCCCCACCCCCGCGCCTCCGATGGGCACGGTTGGCTGCGTACGGCGCGAAACAAGTTCGACGAACGTTGCTCGTCCGTGAGCTCAGAGCAGACGTTTGGACTGGTCGATACCGTCCGAGATGGACTTCCAACTTGTGGCCGGTAACAATGAAATGATAAACTACGTAAAAAATACATACATGTTTATTTTACCAGCTGAGGCCCGCTGAGCTACACAGCTCCTGGCTACCGCAAACGATAGCTCAACAAAGTGGCTTCCGAAGCATCGTAGGGGGCTGTGTCGTATTAGCCGCGTGAATCGGTGGGTCCGACTGAAGCTGCGCGACTACCGTAGGCGGTAGCGTCCGAGACTGCCGACCGCGATCGCCCTTTGGGGTCGTTCTCAAGCAGTCTCCCATCGGTGTTGGAGATGGCGACATCTGCCGTGTGATGATGGCGACGATGACGACGATGACTGGTGCGTGCCCGTCAGCCTGGGTGCAGAGAACGGCGTGGAGCGGCGCGCGCGGGCGTCGCGTGCTCCCCCGGCGAGCGTGGAGGAGTTTGCCCGCTTCCTGGAGCGGCCCGTGACGGAGGCCCTCCGGCAGCTGTTCAGCACCCTTGACACGGTGAGCCCAGCGGCACGCACGCACGACGCGGTGAGGCCAGCGTCACGCACGCACGACACGGTGAGGCCAGCGTCACGCACGCACGACACGGTGAGGCCAGCGTCACGCACGCACGACACGGTGAGGCCAGCGTCACGCACGCACGACACGGTGAGGCCAGCGTCACGCACGCACGACACGGTGAGGCCAGCGTCACGCACGCACGACGCGGTGAGGCCAGCGTCACGCACGCACGACACGGTGAGGCCAGCGTCACGCACGACACGGTGAGCCCAGCGTCACGCACACACGACACGGTGAGCCCAGCGTCACGCACGACACGGTGAGCCCAGCGTCACGCACGCACGACACGGTGAGGCCAGCGTCACGCACGACACGGTAAGCCCAGCGTCACGCACGACACGGTGAGCCCAGCGTCACGCACGCACGACACGGTGAGGCCAGCGTCACGCACGACACGGTGAGCCCAGCGTCATGCACACACGACACGGTGAGGCCAGCGTCACGCACGACACGGTGAGCCCAGCGTCACGCACGACACGGTGAGCCCAGCGTCACGCACGCACGACGCGGTGAGGCCAGTGTCACGCACGCACAGACAAAGATTCCCAGAATAGCCTTTTACAGACTGTTGGGGCAAGTGCTGTTAGTCAGCACTGGCCGCCGTTGTCTCTACCCGTTGCTGATGTTGACACATTGCACCAGGAGCTCATTTGAGGTTCAGTCGACGTACAGTCGGCACAGGACCATTTTAGATAATCGTCACCGGTGTTGGCCGTGAGCGGGAATCGAACTCGGGTCGCCGAGTTCCTAGATAACTGCTACACTAACGCTCCCCACAACTGCTCACAACACAAATACAGACAAACTGACACGACACACAGACCTACACAAACCTACACACTGACACAAACAACTACACGCACAATTACATACAACACGCACACCTACACACACACCTACACGCAAACCTACACGCCGACACACACAACTACACATAACACGCACACCTGCACACAAACCTACACACCTATACATGACACACAAACCTACACACACACCTACACACACACCTACACGCAAACCTACACACACACATCTACACACACACACCTACACGCACACCTACACGCACACCTACACGCACACCTACACGCACACCTACACGCACACCTACACGCACACCTACACACCTACACACACACCTGCACACAACTACACACACACACCTACACACACCAACACACACACACCTACACACACACCTACACACACACCTACACACACACACCTACACACACACCTACACGCCGACACACACAACTACACACGCTGGCGGCACACCAAAACGAAAGCCTCGCGTTCCCCGGCATGTTGCAACTCCTTCGCTGGTTTGTCCCCTCATCTAAAATCAAATCTCCACGCTCCCCTCGTCTCGATCGATCCCAATTACTCTTCCGCTGCCACCTATTAAAGCGCCGGCGCTGTGCGGGTGGCTTCGCGATCAATGTCCCCAGAACAAGCGCCAAGACTCGCCGGTCAATGTCGCGCGCCGGTCGTTGGCCCTCGGCTGCGACCCGCATCGTCGCAGCACGGTCGATGGAATTAAGTGCCACTTTGTAGGAGGAGGATGAGGGTGGATGGTAGTATTCTTAGGTTTTTTTCGGTAAAGTCACGTAGGTAAATATTTTTTATTAATGAAAGTAAAATAAAAAATCACGACGTTTCGGAGGCAACACAAGCTTCCGTCTTCAGGTGGAACCGTCACAGCACGATAGCTGTATCAAGTGAGAGAAATTCCAAGAAAACAGTCCTTGTATATATACTGGTTGAGGGTGGGAGGAGCCAAGGCAGGCCCTGGATATTATTATTATTGTGAGGTTCGGTGCGGCTGAAGCACGCTGCTAGGAATGAGCCTTTGTTGTGTAGACTGGTTGAACTGGGAGGTTCCAAGAGTTGTAGTAGTTGGTCACGTGATAGGTCGGACTTTGCCCCACCCCCCCTTACCGTGGGAATGTGGAATTTCCACGACTGGTTTCGGAGCGGAAGGGGCGAGGTGATGAGCGTTGTCTCGGCGTGCGTGTGATCCGCGATGCCAGCGGTTCCCAACCTTTTTGAGCGTGCCGAGCCCTGTTGAACCTCCAGACATTTCGCAGACCACCACATGTGCCACGAGTTGTTTGAAATGGTACATTGCCTTGACGGCGATGATTTATCATTTGTCTTCTCTGTCCTCCCGGACCCCCGTGGAGGCTCGCAGGACCACGGGTTGGCAACCGACCCGCAGAGACGCTACGGGTCCCTGGTTGAGAGCGTCGTGAATCGATTGCTGTTGTCACTTCTATTTCGGTCACTAGAGGGCAGCGTTGACCTTCAAACCGCCGTGGTGGCTAGGAAATGTTATCTGCCTCGCCTGGTGTGCAGGAGGTCGTAGGTTTGATCCCGACCCTTGACGCCGGCTGCTGTATATTTGAAGTTTGCGTGTCTCTGTCTCTCTCATCATCATCATCATCACGGTGGCTAGGAGATGTTCACTACCTCGCCTGGTGTGCAGGATTTCATAGGTTTGATCCCGACCCTGACGCCTGCTGCTGTATATTTGGAGTTTGCGTGTCTCTCTCTTTCTCATCATCATCATCACGGTGGCTAGGAGATGTTAACTACTTCGCCTGGTATGCAGGAGGTCGTAGGTTTGATCCCGACCCCGACGCCTGCTGCTGTATATTTGGAGTTTGCGGTGTCTCTCTCTTTCTCATCATCATCATCATCACGGTGGCTAGGAGATGTTAACTACCTCGCCTGGTGTGCAGGAGGTCGTAGGTTTGATCCCGACCCTGACGCCTGCTGCTGTATATTTGAAGTTTGCGTTGTCTGTCTCTCCCCCGTGGTCGCGTGGATTTTTCTTCGGGTCTACATCGTGCATTCAGAGTATTTGACTGCCATACATGTCCACGTGATAATACACCTCTCCGTTGAGCTAACATTTGTGGCCAGGTTGCTTCCGAAAAAGAAGCTATATGGCTCACTGGTCCTTACCTGGTAAAATATATATATTTTTAAAGTTTAGTTTAAAACCATTCGAGTGGCCAGTGTTTGTAAGGCCTTGCAAGCCCTATGCTCTCAGCCTTCATCTCCTGCCCTGACCAGCATGGTGAAGTATGGTCAGACGGCCCCCCGTGATCTGCACGGTGTGGATGGAGGCCACTGGCATTGACAGAAAGGGCCTGTGCATGCGAAAAGGCATGGTGAAGTACGGTCGGAGTGCTGTATGTTAGTTTGTGTTGGTTTAACCATCTTCTTGGTTCTTTCGGTAAAGTCACGTAGAAGGGAAATAATAAAATAATTAAAATGAAACATCATTATTTCTATTACTTTCTTATTTCCCTTCTACGTGACTTTACCGAAAGAACCAAGAAGATGAATCCCTGCAGTCACGAAAGCTTTGAATCGAAATTTGGTTTAACCCGGCGAGAAACTGCATGCAGGACGTGACGAGTCTCATTTTCAAGGGTTACGTCAAAATAAGTACGGCGGTGAAGGGAAGTGGAGGTAAGAGCGAAAACAACAGCGTGTCAGAATAAATCGAAAACGGTGCACGAACATACGTTGTCTTGTTTACCCATGATAGGGGGTAAACAAGTATTGTAATTATAATAAAAACAAATCAATGTGAAATAAAATGCAATCCCTGTTACACAAGTTGGCTCGGACAAATAACTTTTTAAAACAATTCTCAGAAAAGAACACATGCTGCTGGTGATGACGATGATGGCTAGTGATTACGTTTAGCGTTCGCAACCATTCTAATGGTGGGGAGCAACGTTTGCCGTGCGTAATCCAAATTGAGTAATTTGAAGTGGAATGTTTAAAATGTTGGTATGTTTGTCCGTGACGCCGGCAATGCAGTGGCCTTCTCCGTTCAAATGATGTCACGGGGATGTCCAGTGTGCGGTGTGAAGCACGTACCACATGGTTAACGCACACCCCGCAGTACTAACCAGGGCGGCCCGCCGGATTGGAATCGCGCGGCCCCTAAACAACGAGCGGCGAACGCGCTACCGCTGGCAGTGGTGATCATGATGATGGTGATGATGGTGATGGTGAAGATAGTGGTGGGAGCGGTAGTGTAGCGGTTAGCGCTACGCTGCGCTATGAACTTGGCGACCCGGGTTCGATTCCCGCTCACGGCCAACACCAGTGACGATTATCTGAACCGGTCCCGGGCCTCCCCTAGGTCGACTCAGCCTGAAATTAGTACCTTGTGCACTGTGTAAATATCGCCACTGGGGAGACAAAGGCGGTCGGGCGTGGTGCTGGCCACCCACCCCCTCGTGTGCCGTTCCGGCCTTCATAGGTGCTCGCTAACAGCACTTGCCCCTAGAGTCTGTTAAGGCTATACGGGGAATCTTTGTCATTGGTGTCGATGGTGATGATGACTTGGGTGATGGTGATGATGATGATGATGGCGATTGTGATGACGGTGATGATGACGTTATTGGTGTGCGCACTTTTAGGACGGCGATGGGAAGGTGGACCTCCTGCGAGCGGTGGACCGTCTGTGGGGTCACCGAGACTGCACGGAGACGGGGGGCGGCGGGGGCCTTGGCGACGGGGTACCAGGCGTCTCGACCACCACCTGCGCCGATTTCTCTCCCTCCGACGACAAGAAATCCGTCTGACCGCGCACACGCGCACACGCACGTACGCGTACACGCACACGATCGCCGTAAAGCTGGTGTGCGTGGGTAGTTAAGCAAGCACGTACGTATGTGTGTATGTCTTTACGTACGTGCGTGTGTACGTACGTGCGTGCTGGACAGACGAAAGACGGAGATGTGGGCGCGCCGAGTGGGACGCGCGTTTGTCTCATTCGTATTTATTAGTTATTGCAAACATCTGCAGTACTTCTATATTTGTAAGCAAAATGATTGTTGCTGGAATTTGCAAAAATATTACACGATGGGGGTGGGGGGGGGGGGGGGTTTGGGGGTGATGCTGGTTTGGGTGGGGGTTTGGGCGGGGGATGGAAATATGTTACACGTTGAACGTCGCTCGCGAAGTTTGTTAAACTTTCAGATGGGAGCGCTCGCTCTCATTTAAAGAGTCAAACGACAACAACGACAACAACAGCGGCAGCGGCGACGATGACGCAAAGGTGCAAACGCCACCGAGTCCTTTGTGTTTTTTAGTTTTTTTTTTTTTTGCTTAAAGGATTCATTTTAAAAGAATAGGTTTTCCTACTCTGGACGGTCTTATATTAACGACGCGGGCAAGAGCTGTACAATGGCAAATTACGCAGTTCAGGATCGAGTCCCAAACTTTGTCCGGAATGCGATGCTTCGCAGCGATTTATCTCCTGCACCCGGCTGATGTTTTTGGAGTTGCCGTTTTTTTTACTACTCTCATCCGTCGTGTCTGATGTTCCCAGGGCTGGTCCTGTTTGCAAACCGACGATGTCTGCAATTTAAATTTTTAATTCTTCGTTTTATTTTTTCATAACCTGAGGCCTACGCCGAGGCTCGACATCCCGACCACCGCTGATGTTTTTTCCACTGGCACATCCGAGCCGAATCGGAGCTACGGCTGACTCGGCATGGCTTGTTTTTTCCTACTGGCTCTCAGCCGCGATGGCGAGATGTTAACTCCCTCGCCTGGTATGCAGGAAGTCGTGGATACGATCCCGACGCTGATGCCTGTATTATATATGGTCGCATGGATTTTTCTCCGGGTCCTCCGGTTTTTCCCCTTCACATTTAGAATCATCATCATCACGCATTTTGGGTATTTGGCTCCTATAAAAATTTGCACGCGATGATAAGCCACTTAGTTGAGCTTTCATTTGTGGTTGCCAGGTCGCTTCTGAAAGAGAGCTTTTTAGCTCGCTGGGCCTTACCTGGTAAAAATAAAAAATAGTTTAGTTTTAATAGTTTAATCGGTTCAGGGAGACCACTTGGAACGCGCGATGCCCAATGCCACGCGCCCGATGCGCAGCTTGGGTTTCGCTGTGGAGGGGAACCGATACCACTCCGTCTGTATTTTAAACGTACGTTTGCAATGAAACGTACGCTCGAAATCTTGAGCATCGCAAGCAAGTCCGTGCAGCGCGTGCACGCCCGCGCACGATTGCTCGGGGAGCGATTGCGGAACGTGATGTGACGTTGTCGTTCGTCACGCGCGCGTGTGCGCGTGCGTGATCGCGAGCGGCTCGTTTCGAGGTTGCTCAAAGACAAATCGTGATCGCGTATTCGACGACTTTGGATTAAATTTTTACCTCAGGTGTCTGCTGCTGCAAATGCCATGTACAAAAAGTAAACGGACAGTGAAATACAAAATGCTTCGTCAGCATTGTAACCAAGCTGGCGATTTTTCTACGCGGAAGAACAGAAGCTCCGATTCTTACCGTTCCTAGTTACACTCCAGATGTACTACAGAGGTTGATATTGAGAGAAATCAACTTCCGTTCTGTGTCGCCACACACACACAAATGCAATGCAACACAGCCGCGAACGGCGTCTGAACGCTTTTCCCGTCTCAGGACGCTGTGTCGAGCGACGGCTGCAGTCAATCGTAGACGGAGGAAAAGAATGAAGGTTCTTTGAGCCTGAACAGGGGCTGGGAGTCGGCAGAACGTGTCGCTTGGGGGCAGAAGGGAGTTGTAGATGTGGGGGCAGCAGAGGAGAAGGAGCGACCCCCCCCCCCCCCATTCCCCCCACTTCGATTGTCTGGCGGCTTTAATTGAAAGCCTTGGCTGCAGGCAAAATACGATTATGATGACAATAATTATTATGCAAAATAAGCCAACAGTATTTAACAAACCTGTTTGCTGACGAGTCCCATGAATGGCAAAGCCAGTCCATATTTTCAGCCGCTTTAGCAAATTCCGCCGATGAACTTGAGTCATCGGCAGCGGCGTTAGCGGCAATTGGGAGGTCGCCGCCGGTTCAATTTCCCGGCGCGGCAGTTTCAACGAACGCGGCTAGTTTCTTAAATTACCCCCCTTCCCCCCCTCCTCCCGCGGCATCTGTCCAACCAGCGGTATTAATGGGCTCGGGTCAACGTGTTGGTGTGGACAACGTTGAGGGTACTCCTCCGAAGTGGTTGGCTGGCATGGAAGAGAAGACCCAAAGCGATTGCAGCGCTGCACTCTATAAACTTTTCGACGTAAATTCAGTGTCACGAGTAACATCGCCACATTGGGCCAGCGATGCAAAACGTCGGAGAAGCGTTTATATAATAATAATATATATTTGGAGACACAGAACGGAGGCAGATATTTATTTTGCTATTAAGACGCGATTACCTTCTTAAACTGTGAGCCAGCAATGATAAAAGGGGAGAGAAAAAACAATGGAAGCTGTACGCGTTACACATGAGCCGGCTAACTTAACACATTCCTCAATCTACATCTCAGCCTATCTCGTGCCCCAAACGGGAACCCACAACACTGGACTCGCACACGGAACTCCCCAGCGCTGCTGCAGCCTGCCCCCCCCCTTTGTTGCTTCGTGTCGTAAATGCGCCGGGCTGCAGCGTGGAATTTCAAAAACAAAAGTGACCAAATGCATGTGGTTGGTTATTTTCGTTGGTAAGCTGAAACGGCTTTCCTTCGCTCTGTTCCCAGTGATCTCGAACGTACGTGAAACATTTTTTTTACACGTGTATAAATATTATATACGGCCGTGGTCGATTGACGAATTTAACTTTGGCGGCCTTCCTTACGTTTTGGGTCGGCGCAACAATAAAATACAGCCTAATTACGAAAACGTTTTACGGAAAAAGGGACGTGTGACACTTTTATTACGAAAATGGGAATGCGTTTTTAAAACGGAGCTCGCTACATATATAAGTCTCGGGTTGATACTTTTTTTGTTGGGGTAGTTGTCAGGACTATGGATATTGGTGATTTTTTTTGGGGATGTAAACAAAAAATTAGGGGGGGGGACATTTTTTCTATAAAATGCCTTTTCTGACAGCACGAGTTTGGGCCCCTTTTTTTTTTTTAAACCAAGTTGCATCTTTAATGTACAAGGCTGAAGTGAAAAGGCCCGGCTTTCTTGCACGCAGCGGTGTGTTTTTTTCTATTCGAATGAAACGTTGCACGACATCGCGTGTTTTCCCAACCGTCAATTCGTCGCCGTTTTATTTTTGAATGCAGCTTTGCACGTTACCGAATCGTCGGCAGTGCGGAGCGTTGTATATTCGTGAGAGTCGAGGCTGGGGAGAAGGCCTCTTTTTCCTGAATGGCCCAGCCAATGGAGCTCACTCGATTCGGGCAAGGGCATGGGCAGAGGTCGCAAACGGGTTTTGATTCCTTACCCGTACCCGTACCCGGCCGCACCAGGGTCGCAAATGGGTACCCGTACCCGGCCGGGTACGGGTAGCCGGGTATCGGGTAGGGTACGGGTATCGGGTACCCGGTTGCGACCTCTGGGCATGGGCACCTGTGATGGCAAGGCCTTTCATGCGTCCACTGAGTCTCAAGACTTATTTTTAGGAGTGGGGACGGTGCTACGTTGGGATGTCATTTCTAATTCCGTGAGAGAGGGTTTGGCTTCGTGTGGGAGAAAATCGGAAAAAACCAGAGAAAACCCACCGCGTACGAGGTGATGAAACTCAGAGCCCCGCACGGATGGATTCAAGAATCCATTGCTATAAGATCTAGCCACCTTAAAGCCCTGCTTGGCCTATGAAAACAAAAAGGCATTTTATAGAAATCAGGAGAAAATAAGAAAATGTACACGTGTTATTACTTTTTTTCGGATTTCGTATTCAACATATCCGAGTTGATACACAACAACATTCTTCCATGTTGGAGTTTTAGCCTTCGTATATTACCATGATGGCATGGAGTGGTTGTTGCAGTCTTTGGCGCACTGCGCTCTAAACCTGTCCCACCAGTGTGTACCGATGATTCCCAGGTCCCGGCTAACATCAGTGGGGAGTGATTTCTGAATCTGTCATCGGTGACCCCCCCCACTTGACCTTATCTAGTCGATCGACGCTGTTGTGCACGCTGCCACCAAAATGACGGCAACATTATCATCTTTAACAAAGTTCCCGTGAATTGTTAACCCCCTGGGCCAATGCTTTAGTAGCACGCTGAACTTTAAATCCAGGGGTCGATTTGTTTGATCAAATTCCTTACACCAGAGCGAGTCGTGTGGTGGGTAAAAGCGTGGGTATTCCCGCTCCGCTTAAGATGTCTGGCTTCGAGTGGCTTAGGGAGAAGTAGGCCAAATATTGGAGGTCTTTGCCCTAGCAGAACCCTGAGCAAGCAATTACGGAGCTGCGCCCTTTTTGTACCTTTGATAATGTCGATCCCAGCACCGCAGCGACCCGCGCCGGGCAGAACGGCACAAGCAAACGAGACGTTTTAACTCGGCAACATCGTTGCAGTGAAAGCTGTGATAATGATAATGAAAAAAAATTGGGTTAGATCGCGTAAATAATAATGTGTTGTTAAACCCGTCACCACCCAACACGGCGAATTAGTAAGGTCTGTCACGATAACTTAAACGTGCTAATTAGTTACTACTTCAGCACACCATTATAGCGGGGTTTAACGACACAATTATATTTGCGCGATTTAACCCAAAAAAAAAAACTTTTAATTCATCATGTGTGTCACGAAAGCCGCCTCCTACTAATTCTACGTGTTAAACAAAGTTGCGCCCGTTGGCGTCAGCTTGAAGAGGATGACTCCTCTACCCTCGAGCGGAGATCGAATCCGCGTTGGCGTATTTATTGAGGGCGGCTCTCCTCCGCGGACGTGCGATGAGGACGACCGCTAAGCAGCAGCCGGCGTCACGGCGTGAAAATATCGCGGCGCATTTCGTCTCCGAAGCGCCGTTTATTTCTCGTTTAAATTCTTCCTTTTGTTTTACCTCCCAATGTTACAGCACTTACGGCGTTGTGCTGACGCGTTGCTCACGGACTCGTCGCCAACGGTGGAAATGTAATCCAACTTTATGTAGCACTTTAAAAGGATCGTGACATTATTTTATCCTTTTTTTTAAGTGTATTTATTGGTATCACCTTGAAACGCGTGTTCCTGCAGAGTGAGCCATCTTTTTTTTAACTTCGCACGGTGGACTTGACCTTTAACGCACTCCTCGACCGGGCCCCGTGTGCCATTTGTTTTGGTTTTTCGAGTTTGATGGCGTGCGACCGGAGGTCGCAACCGGGTACCCGATACCCGTTTGCGACCCTGGTGCGGCCGGGTACGGGTACGGGTAGGCCGTGAGTCACCAGTGAGTAACCGTTTGTCACTCATTTCCCAACATCTTGTCTCTTCTCACAATTCAAGTTCCTAGAATCAACCCATCCGCGCCTACAACATGGCTTCATCCCAGAGGTCGAAATCAGGTACCCGATACCTGTACCCTACCCGTACCCAGCCGGATACGGTTAGGGTACGGGTAAAGCCGGGTACGGGTACCCGTTTGCGACCCTGGTGCGGCTGGGTACGGGTAAGGAATCAAAACCCGTTTGCGACCTCTGCGTGCGACCGACCTCATGGGTTGTCGTGGTACTGGGTGGGTGGGGGGGGGTCCTCGTTGACTAGCACACGGGGAGGGGGGGGTGGGGGAAGGATGAGTTTTGGATTTAAAAACACACACACGAAGGGGAATTCTATGGATATAGTTCCTGACATTATTTCACGAAGGCGTCCCGGACCGTTTCCACCGCGTGCTAATGTAACAAAAATGTTCGTCGTGCTCGCAAAAGTGACGTCACCCGATACCACGTGACGCGAGGCTCGATGGAGGGGGGAGGGGTGTGCGAACGGCACGACTTTGGGTCGATTCGAAAACTTTCTTGGGAAGCGTCTTAATTTTTTTTTTATCTGCTCTCGAATTTTGGATTATCCGGATTGATGCGAAAATTGTGAACTATTTCGTCGCCAGTGAATGCGTTATGCTGGCGACCTTCCGACTGGGCTTTGTATCCCGAGGAGATGTCATCTCCCTCGCCGCGTATGCAGGAGGTCGTCGGTTCAATCCCGACCCTGACAATGCCCTGTGTATTTGGAATTTGCATGTTGTTTTCAGTGGTCGTGTGGATTTTTCTCTGGGTTCCTCCGGTTTTCCCCTTCACATTTAGAAACGTGCGTTTTTAGATTATTTGGCTGCTGCTATAACTTCCTACATGTGATGACGATGATGACATAAGCCACTAAGTGGAGCTATCATGCGTGGCCAGGTCGCATTTAAAAATCGAGCCATAGTAGCTCCTCGGGCTCTACCTGGTTAATAACAGTTTAGTTTTTTTTTAAGTTACGTGGAAAACGAGCGGTAGACTTTTAGGCTGGTGACACACAGCCCTTGACCTCATAGGGATGCTTAGATGTTATTACAGAGTGAATTTCATTGGCGCGATATGTTCGGCAAACTTAACATATACAATTATAAAACACTTCGATCCACATGCAGTCAGCACACTCCATATGAACCCAACGATTCCTGGCCACGGCCAACACCGCTGGCGAGTGGCATTTGAACAGCTGCTAGCTCAGCACTTCCCTTAAGCAAACCCACACTGCCCTGGTCTGGTGAAGTACGCTCAAAACAAATCCCTCTGTGAAACAATTACATATTAGTCCTTCGGTCACCCAGCAGTGGGTGGAACAAGGGCTGGTAGTGATTGCCATTAACATATTACACGGACACATCGTCTTAATTCTAGATCTGAAGCTTTCGTGACTGCAAGGATTCATACTCTTAGGTTTTTTCGGTAAAGTCACATGGGTGAAAAATTTAATTTAAATTAATAAAAGTAAAATAAAAAATCACGACGTTTTGGAGGCAACACAAGCTTCCGTCTTCAGGTGGAACCGTCACAGCACGATTGCTGTATCAAGTTTGCCGTATCAAAAAAATATCTTTACTTGATACAGCAATCGTGCTGTGACGGTTCCACCTGAAGACGGAAGCTTGTGTTGCCTCCGAAACGTCGTGATTTTTTATTTTACTTTTATAAATTTTATTTTTTACCTACGTGACTTTACCGAAAAAACCTAAGCACACGAATCGTCTTGGTTCGTTCGCCACGCCCGAACTTTTACTTTTGGGGAAAGCAACGCCGTTCGCAGACGATGTCCTCGCGTGAATTTGCCCTCGCTTATTAAGACGGGCGTACGTTTTTCGCGATCGTTTTTCGTGATCATTTTTCGTGATCATTTTTCGTTCAAATTCGTTTTCCCGTGATTGGAATGGCGATGACGGCTCTGTTGTCGCCTCCTGCCACGCTGCACGTCTCCCGCGCTCCGCGCGTCTTCCTGCGCACGTCACACGCGGCTCCGCGTGTCGTCCGTCGGCAGTCCAACGTGTCGTGTTTTGTATCGCTCTAAAAATGCAACAACAGAAACAAACGAACAGAAAAGGGAACAAAAAAATTTATGAACTTTTTTTTTAAGCTTCCTTGCGTTATTATTCTGTTTCTTTATATCTATCTATTAGAGAGGGTGGGGTTGTAATTATTTAGTGAGGGCCGCGTAATGTGTGTGCCTGGACGATGTTGTTGTGGCGCATGAATGCAGTGCTCTGTCTCCCCCTCTCATCTCTCTATCCCTCTCTGGACTTTCATTGTAAACGTTGTTTTTTTTATTCTTATATTTTCCACGGCGTTGGGAAAACGAGGAGCCGTGGTGGTGGTGGCGGCCGTGCCCGAGCCGCAGGGAGGTTCTCGCCACCCGAATGGCGATGACAGCACCGGCCGAAGCAGCCCCCTCCAATCCTCCACGCTCGGTTGGTGTTAGGTTGGGTTGGGCTGCTTCACACTCCGTGGATCGATGTCCCAAGCAGCTTAAACTTAATTTGGAGCTTTCGTGACTGCAGGAATTACTCTTTGGTTCTTTCGGTAAAGTCAGGTATAAAGAGAAAATAACAGATTAAATACTAGCATAGACGTTTCGATTGCAACACAAGCAATCGTCATCAGGTATAAATGAAATAGAAACACAAATCTAGTATACTTAGAAATGGAATGTAATACAACAGAGAGTCGGATAACATAACAGTCAACACCCTACCTGGTTGATTACGTTCTTCCTGAGAATGCTAAATTTCAGAGAGAGATAAAACACAGAACCAGAGACATATAGACAGACATATAAGCAGACGGATATCACAGAGATACATAGAAAGAGACAAAGATATACACACACACACACGCGTCTGCAGCCAGCCAGGTGCCACGCCGTTACTGCTGCAGTGTTAATAGGCAGCAGCTGATTGGCGTTTCTTTCTTTTGGAGGGGATGGATGGTGAGGGTGGGTGGTTGGCTGGGGTTCCAATCGCAGGTGATCAACACGGGCAGATGGATTCATGAAGTCGCCGCAATGTGAATGAATGCAACTTGGTGGTGGTGGTGGGGATGATGACGCACCGGTGCTGAACTGTTGTGGAGAGTGCAGATGATAAGGCACAGTGTATTGCAGTCGTATGTTACTCTGTGCGAGTCTCTGGTTCCCCTGTCTGTGTGCGAGGCCGTGTCCATCTGTGGTTCCCTGCATGAGTTGTGGTTCTTCTCTTGTGTACGTACTCTTTGGTTTTTTCGGTAAAGTCATGTAGGCAAAAAATCACAATAAATTAAGTCGCGACGTTTCGGGCGCAAAACAAGCATCCTTCTGCAGGTGGGGACACCTTAGCGAAAGCACAAACGCTTAAGTGTGTCACGCTTGTGTTGCGCCCGAAACGTCGTGATTTAATTTATTTAAAAAATTTACTTACAGGACATTACCAAAAAAAACAGAGTATGAATCCTTGCAGTCACGAAAACTTCAAATCTAGAATCTTGTGTACGGCTTTGGGTCTCCATGCGAGCCCGCGGGGTCTCCGTGCAAGACGGACGATGAAGCCACTCTTCTTGGTTCTTTCGGTAAAGTCACGTAGAATGGAAATAATAAAATAATAAAAATAAAACAATAAAATAATTCTCACGACGTTTCGGCCACAACGCAAGCAGCCGTCCTCAGGTGAAGAACAGGTCTGTCGAGAAGACAGAGTCTGAATGTCTTGTGAATTATGTTTTATTTTTATTTTATTATTTCCCTTCTACGTGACTTTACCGAAAGAACCAAGAAGATGAATCCCTGCAGTCACGAAAGAAGCTTTAAATCGATGAAGCCACTGCTAGCGCGTTCCAGCTGGTCCGTGAATCCACCCGCACGCCTCGTCACCTGTGAGTGGAACGAAACAAAAAAACCCCGAGACGGATTTCGTCGCCTCCTCAACCCGGAGCCACGAAGTGCCACTGCTTCCATGTCTCGTTTATTGAACCCCTTAAAATTCCACCCCCATCCACCCGTGCAACAAACAAAAAAACAGCTCCATTTTCGGTGACGAGTTCCTTTTGCATACCTTTCGATGTTTCGTCCGTGTGTAGTCTGTGCTTACCAGTTTTTTACGCGACGATGTATCTTTTTGTTTTTTTTCGCGGCTAAAGGGAATTGTTGTGGTGACAAAATAAATAAGGTGTCTGTAGGCAAAGGCGGTGTCGCATTATTGGTGTCGGGAAATCATCATCATCATCACGATCGGAAAGCGCGGCGTTCTATCCTTGGATGCATCTTGACGCTCATGGGACCCTGGGTTGTGACGTTGAGAGTGCGGGGATATTAACTCCCTCGCCTTGTATGCAGGAGGCCGTGGGTTCTATTCCAACCCAGACGCCTGCTGCTGTATATTTGGAGCTTGCATCTCTCTCTTCCCGTGGTCACGTGGATTTTTCTCCGGGTTTTCCCTCCACATTTCGAATGAACACGCCCTCAAGAGTATTTGCATAGCTTTAATTTCCACACGATAAGTCACTGGTGGGGTAAAATGTGAGGTGGTGGGAAACATTTCTGACTCGCCACTACTGGATATCTGTGAAAAAGAGCTTCATTGCTCATCGGATTCCTGCAAGATATATAATAACCGATTTTGTGTAGTCCCACCTCTCCTAAAGAAAAAGTATCGGCCAACGTGGAAGAGTAGGCCAAATTACATCCCGTGGAGGCTCTCTCCAGAGCTCCCTCTCGAAAACCTTCCGTCACAGCGGTGACGTGAGCGTGCATTTGCAGGACTGCACCTTTACCCATCGGCATGTGATCATTAGTTGATTGAAGTCTGCTCCTGTGATGGGGTTACACGTTAAAAATCGCGTGTGTATTTGGGTAAAATTATTTTTATCACGGCAGAATGTACATACTTAACGCGCATGCATCATTTGCATGCGTGAAGTACACACGGTTGTGTATGTTGATATAACCCAATCAATAATAGATATACAGTACACTAATTCATGGACATTAACCCCCCCCCCCTATGGTCTTCGCACCATATTGGCTCACAAGTGACAACGTCACATTTACCCCCCGCCCCCCCCCCCGTCTATAAAAACAACAACAGTCGTCGAATCGTTAATGTTGTATTGGGTTTACTCTCCAACACACACCGGTGGTGCTGAACTCGTAACGAATTGGCACGTTTTGTCTACGTCACAAACCTTACTAATTGGCTATGTCGGGTGGTGACGGGTTTAACGACACATTTATAATTACGCGATCTAACCCAAAAAAACTATTTTATCAGTAAAAAAACAATTTCCCTCCCCACGTTTTAATTCCTATCGGCGCCAAGTAGGAACGGCGCAGCGTGGCAGCGCCTCTCGCCCGGTGTCTGGTTGAACAGCTCCCGGAAGTTGCCGTTACAGAACTACTTCTGAAGCCGCTTTGGACACATGCATCTCCTACCCACGCCAGGTCGGGGGGGGGGGGGGCACACCTCTCATGACATTACTCTCCGGGGTCATTCATCATGGCGCGACGCGGTGCAGCTGTGGTGCACTCGCTGCGAGAGGTTCGCGGTTTGAGTCCAGACAGCGTCGCAGGATTCTGCACCACGCGCCGCCGTCTGCTGCTGCTGCTGCTGCACTCGAAGTGGACGTTCAAGGTCCCCCGCCACGTCACTCGGAACGAGGATGCCGTTGCGTGCCGCCGCGATGGGCCGTCGCAAAATGAGACCGCGAATTACTCAGTTTGAGAACGTCAGCTCGCCGCACTTGTGAACCCGGTTTGATCACAACTCTTGTCTGTGTGAGTCTATGGGTCTCCGTGTGAGTCTGTGGGTCTCCGTGCGAGTCTGTGGGTCTCCGTGCGAGTCTATGGGCCTCTGTGTGAGTCTATGGGTCTCTGTGTGAGTCTGTGGGTCTCCGTGTGAGTTTGTGGGTCTTCGTGCGAGTCCATGGGTCTCTGTGTGAGTCTATGGGTCTTTGTGTGAGTCTATGGGTCTCCGTGTGAGTCTATGGGTCTGTGTGTGAGTCTCTGAGTCTCTGTGTGAGTCTATGGGTCTCTGTGTGAGTCTGTGGATCTATGTGAGTCTTAATGGTCTCTGTGTGAATCTATGGGTCTCTGTATGAGTCTGTGGGCCTCAGTGTGAGTCTGTGGGTCTCTGTGCGAGTCTATGGGTCTCTGTGCGAGTCTATGGGCCTCTGTGAGTCTATGGGTCTGTGTGTGAGTCTCTGGGTCTCCGTGTGTCTCTGGGTCTCTGTGTGAGTCTGTGGGGCTCAGTGTTAGTCTGTGGGTCTCTGTGCGAGTCTATGGGTCTCTGTGTGAGTATGGGACTCTGTGTGAGTCTCTGGGTCTCCTTGAGTCTCTGGGTCTCTGTGTGCGTCTATGGATCTGTGTGTGAGTCTCATGGGTTCTGTGTGAGTCTGGGTCTCCGTGTGTCTCTGGGTCTCTGCGTATGTGGATCTCTGTGTGAGTCTATGGGTCTCTGTGTGAGTCTGTGGGTCTCCGTGTAAGTCTATGGATCTCTGTGTGAGTCTATGGGTTCTGTGTGAGTCTATGGGTCTCTGTGTGAGTCTGTAGGTCTCTATGCGAGTCATTCGTGACTGGCCTGAGACCCATCATCTCACTGCCCTTGAGAACCCAGTTTCATCACAGACGCCTGGAACCCAGATTCGAAACCTGATTATTCAGCTGTGTGGGCTCCGCACTGTTGACCTCTGATCGCCTGGCCACCTCAATAATCTAAGTCTTGTGTCCGTACGCTGCCTGTGGGGGTCTATGTAGTTGAGCGAAATTTTTCTTAGCCACCAACACACACGCGCATTGGCCAAACAAAGAGTTGTTCTGTCATTGGATCGAATCGTAATCTGCAATCGTGACGCTCGAATAGTGGGCGGAAATCATCATTTCATGCCTAAAAAGTCGAGAGTTGGTTTCCACTCAAATGAGCATGGGGGGGTGAGGGCGACAGCCCTGAGCCAGCGATGGAAGTTCCACATTACTATGGCAGGAGCTAGACCAGGGGGGGGGGGTCG